>NW_028328208.1:0-149947 GCF_054136105.1 Typopeltis vanoorti
ATGGTGTGAGTCGCTTTGAGAGACTGCTGCTGGAAGGTAGAGAAGTGAATAGAGAGAATGAATCAGATCGAGTCCAAAGTGATGCGGGAGAGTGAGACAGGAGAGATTTAAGAGGTGGTAATGAATGGGGAAGTAAGTGGTATGAGTATAGAAAATGAGAGAATGAGTATGCAAGAGGATCTGGGAAACGGGAAGGATCAGGGTGGACAGGGGTACACAGCATGAGAAAGGTGGATGCTCCAAGGGGAGGTGAGCATGTGTAGGCAGGAAAGGAATAGGATGACTAGGGATCAAAAGGAAACAGTTGGAATTGAAAAGAGTTTTTAAAATGAAGAAACAGAAAGGGAAATGGTCCCAGTTGAGATTGGAGAAATCACATCTAGTGAGTGGTATCAGTGAAAATAGCTGTAGATCCAGAAATGAAATGTTGTGTTTGTATACAAATGCTAGAAGTATAAGAAACAAGGCAGATAAAATGGTTGCACTAATTGCATCGGTTCACCCATAGATTATCGGAATAAGTGAGACATGGTTGGAAGAAGATGACATCCTGACAGGAATAGAGATGGAAAGGTATGATGTGTTTCATGAGGACAGAAGGGATAAAAAAGGGGGGTGAGTGCTATTGATGATAGAGAAAGATTTATGTCCATATATGGTAGAGATGCAAGAGGGAAATTGTGCCAGTGGTTTTGAGGCAGTATGGTGTGAGATAGAGGTGATTGGAATCAAATACATGGTGGGATGTTGTTATAGACCAGGTAATGTGGATGGTGGTGATAATGAAATGTACAATCATAGCCAAGTAAATAACAAAAGGGTGAACATTATGGGTGATTTTAATTATGGCAATATAGACTTGGAATGATGAGATAGGAACTGGAAGTAAAGAAATTGAGTTTTTGAGGGATAACTACCTCAGACAGTATGTAACAGAGGGCACACGAGGATTGAGGGTCTTGGATATGGTCATCTCATCAGAGGATGTAATTATAAATGAGGTGTCAAATCATCCACCAATTGTGGAGAGTGACCATGAGGTGATTACCTGGGTGTTTGCCAGCAGTGTGAGGACTTCTGTGAGAAAAGGGATTATGTGGAACTACAAAGGGAGGTGATTATGAATAGCTAAGGAGACAGCTTGCAGGTGTAGCATGGAATGAGGAGTTAGCTGGAAAAGAGATCATTGCAGCTTGGGGGATTTTCAAAAACCATCTAGTAGATGAAATGTCTAAATGTATTCCAAGGGTGAGGTTAAATAAGGTAGGTGTGAGATGGATGAATAAAGAGATTAAGCATGCGATCCAGAGAAAAGGGGCATTGTGGAGGCAGCATAAGAGAAGTGGAAATAACCAATTCCATGAGGTCTACAAAGACCAAGCAAGGAGGGTGACTTGGTTGGTGAGGGTAGCTAAAGAGCGGTATGAACAGCAGTTAACTAATGAAGCCAAAACGAATCCTAAGGAGTTCTTTATATATATGTAGGCAGCAAAAGAAAGAATGATCATAGAAGGATGACATTGATTGTAGAAAATGGTATAAAGACAGCTGATGCAGAATTTGTGGTGGAGATACTTAATGAGCAGTTCATAAAGATCTTTTAATCTTGTGAATGTGACTTCATGGAGAGATTGAGAGCAGTTGATGATGGGGAGGAGAGACTGACTGTAGGTGAGCAAGAGGAGTATGGGGAGTTGAGTAAACTAGATGTTAATAAGGCTGTGGGACTTGATAATATATCACTGCATATTCTGAAAGAATGTGCCAGGGAGTTGACACCTTCCTTGACATATTTTTTTATTATGAGTCTTGCACTAGGTCAAGTGGAAGGAAGGCAAGATTATGGCACTTCATAAATTAGGTGATCGAACTCAAGCATCAAACTATAGGCCTATCTGTGTGTCAGGTGTTCTGGTTAAGTTGATGGAGAAGCTTGTGAGAACTAGGATCGAGAGTTGGGTTGATAACAATGGTATTATCTTTGATGGGCAGCATGGATTTGCTAAAGGGAGGTCGTGTTTTAGTAATCTCCTTACTTATTACAATAAAGTGACTGCTTCCTTGGACAGAGGAAAAGGATACACAGTAATATACTTGGATTTCATAAAGGCTTTTGATAGAGTACCTCATGATAGGTTGACAGTCAAACTAGAGCAGATATGGTTGGATATTACATTGGTGCATTGAATTGGAGACTGGCTATCTGATAGGTATCAAGAAGTTGTGTATGGGGGAGCAATATCCAGGAAAAGGAAAGTCACTAGTGGAGTGCCTCAGGGGTCTGTTTTAGGTCCATTGCTGTTTAACTTGTATATTAATGGTAGTGGGTACTGCTTATGATAAGTGACGACCTGTGTCCTCTAAGAGTGGAGGCTTTGGAAGGAGTGAGACAAATGATTCTGAGAGCATATGGTGTGAGGTAGAGGTGGGCAAGACAGGATATTTAGTATGATGTTGCTACAGACCCAGGAGCACCGCAGATGGGGTCCAGGAGATGTTTAGACAGTTAATATTTGGCAAGTGCAAAAGAATGATTGTTATGGGAGATAACTACAGTAGCATAAATTGGAGAGAGGAAGATGCATGTAGCAATAGGGAATGGAATTTCTAGAATTCTCGATGGACACATGTCTTAGGCAACATGTAACAGAGGGAACAAGAGGTTCAAGAGTTTTGGATTTGGTTATAGCATCAGAAGAGTTGATAATAACTGAGATGATATTTCTCCCACAAGTTGGAGAGAGTGGCCATATGGTTTTGACTTGGAAAATGAATAGACATGCAGGAGTATCAAAGAGATGGGAACTTATGTGGAATTATAAGCAGGTGATTATAATAGTCCTAGACGTCAACTTTGGGAAGTTTCATGGAGGGAGGAATTGGAAGGCCGGGATATCATTAGTGCGTGGGAAATTGTGAAAGAATATTTGTTAGCAGGAATCATAAGTTGTATATTATGAGTTAAGAAGAGGACACAATTTGGAGTAAAGTGGATGACAAACAATATTAAACAGGAATTGTCTGTAAAGCTTTGGGACTGGGATAGTATTTCACCACGAGTTTTGAGAGAATGTGTAGCGAATTGACAGTGCCTTTAACCTGGCTTTTCAGTGAAAGTCTGGCTGCTGGAAAGGTCCCAGAGAATGGAAGGAAGGTAAGATAGTGCCATTGCATAAGGGTGGTAACAGATTGAAAGTGTCTAATTATAGGCCAGTTTGTGTGTCATGAAGGAGTGATGACAAGAGGCCATCCCTGGAAGTTGCAAAAGGAAACTGTGAGCAAGAGGGTGAGGAGTGGTTTCTTTGCATGAAGGGTGGTTGAACCGTGGAATGCATTGCCTGTTAGAGTGGTGAGAGCGAGAACGGTCAATGTGTTTAAGGAGTGGTATGATAGACTTTGTGTTTCTTAGGGGGGGAGACCTCCACTCGATGAGTATTGACAGACTTTATGTTCATAAGAAGGCCCTCCCACGATGAGTCTTTTGACTCCATGGAGTCCTGAATAATAATAATAATAATATTAATAATTAATGATATAAGTGAACATTTCGATGGAGATATTCAGTTGTTTGTAGATGATGCAAAGTTGAGACGAACCATGAAGTGTAGTGGAGATGTTGTGGCGTTACAGGAAGACTTCAATAGATTGAGTGATTGGGCACGGAAATGGGGATGCGGGTTCAATGTTGCAAAATGTAAGGTTTTAAACTTTGGAAAACAAAAATGGGATGTAGAATCTATGCTTGGTGAGAATATATTGTTTGAGGTAGAGGAAAAAAGAGATCTGGGGGTGATAGCGGATAAGGATCTGAAATTTAGGGGACAATAGGCAAAATTGTGAAGACAACACAAAGACTTCTGCGAACGATGTGGAGGACATTGATGTTTAGAAATTGGGAGGTTCTTGTTCCATTGTATAAGGCTTTGATTAGACCACACATGGACTATTTGCCCAGATTTGGTCATCCGGTTTTCAGAAGGATGACGAGATGTTGGAAAGGGTCCATAGGAGAATGACTAAGGTAGTTTCTGACCTGGAATGTCAAGTATGAGGAAAGATTGAGAAGATGTAATTTGCAGAGTCTGGTTGACAGGAGGAAGAGGGGAGATATGATAGAGACCTACCAGTTGGTAAGGGGTTGTTATAGGATCAATGCTGGAGAACTTTTACAGAGAATAGTGGGAGACAAGGGGAGAACCAGAGATCATCCATGGAAACTGTATAAAGAGGGTGTGAGTAGGGGAGTGAGAGGCAGGTTTTTTTCGTGCTGAGTTGTGAATGATTGGAATGCCTTGCCTGAGAATGTGATGTCTGCAAAGAGTTTCAATGTGTTTAAAACACGATATGATGAGCTGTGTGTGATAAAAGGACCTCCCAGATGAGTCTTTGACTCCATGAGGTCTTGGGATAATAATAATAATAATAATAATAAATTACATGCACTTACCTTTTAAAAAAAATAAAATTTTTTGTTTAAATTTGTTTCACTATAAATTTACAATTCACACTTCACTCTGTAACTTACTACACAGAGGGCAAACTAACCGGTCACTGTTTACAAATCAGAAAAAGATGAATCAAAAACAGGAACATATTTTATTACTGCAATAAAACACGTGTTCTATGGCTACCCCGCAACAGGCTAATCCATAATAAAATTTTAAGACAGACAAAGTGTTTCCAGGGTCGAGTGTGTAAGATTACATATCTCAATCAATTTTACTATTATTATTAGTGGAATTTTTTAATCAATCCCGAGGTGAAGAGCCCCTCCCGCGCAGACGCTATGACTGTTGGATTGCATTTTATCGATGTATGAAAGTTTTGAGAGGACATAACACATCAGCACTCATCTTAATTGGTCCAATGTAATTAATTGCAGGATTACTTTGAATACTTCTGTGAAGAGTGGGGGAACAATCTGTTTTAGGATTGATTATAAAACAGCAATGAAGGAGAATGCTATATTTGGTTGGTATATATGAAATACTCAAAAATGAAAATATGTGAACCATCATTTACAAGACACGTGAGAATAGTAAGGAATAAGTGTGAGTAGAAACTCATTAATTTTTTATTTATTTATTCATATGGAGTTTTCTCTCATTTCTCCCCTGTCCCTATTGGGGTGAGTTGATCCCCCACATTGGTGGGTTAAGTATTTATAGTTATAGATCTGTGTATGTTCACTTGTCCGGTTTGCCTGCTTGTGGGATGAAAAACCCTGCTATCCATGCCCATGACCGGCTAACTTGGCTATGGCTAAGGAAGATCCTTAAGTTCCTCACATTGGCGAGGGGAATCAAGCCCAGGACACTCCTTCCCCAGGCATACGTTGCAAAGGGCAAAGCAACTAGGCTAACCACGTAGACACTTTCATTAATGGTAAAGAATAATTAATAATTATCATTTGCGATATGTGTCCTATAAGTTGCTGGGTAGAGCAAATAGCACGTTCCTATAAATTCTAAACATGAATAAGTGAATTTATGATGGCATAATTAAAAAAAAACTTATGAAAGAGAGAGTATTGCAGATAAATATGGTTTGATGGAGCAGCAAATCATCTTGTAAAATTTGTTGCACATGTTATGTATATTTATCTGGTTTGTGTATATTTCGCTCCATTTTCCAAGAAGGTTCTTCTGTCTTGTCTTATCAATCTCATATATGTTGGTATGTTCTTGTAGATCAGTAACGTCTTATAATACACAGAATATTCATTTTTATTCAGGAATAAATATTTTTTTACTATCTGTTGTTTCCAAAGAATAGAATAAAAATGTCTCTATATATCGTTAAAAAACTTTGCAACCTCAACAGATGCTATACTGCACAAGCAAAAGAAAAAACAATTAGCATTTTTCTCCTAACATCCACTTTCAAATTTTCAGTTCGAAAACATGTGGAGCAGCTGTTTGTAATAAAGCCATCGGATATACTAATCTCTCAACTCATGACAACATTCAGTTGGATTGGTTAACACAATAACCAATCACAGCCCCTAAGTGCTGAGTAAGCTCAAAATTTAAGCTCACCTAGTCACCTTCTCAGCAGTTTAAAAATAATACCATGCTAAGAATTTGACAAGCTGCACCCTCTTTGCATCTTTTCGAATGGCTCAATGATGTATGCATTTTGAATGCACTCCAGGGCTATTAACACTAATGTGATACCATGTTTTCGGGGAGAAAAGTGCCTTCTTCGTGAAGCCTAATACTTTATTATCCTCATGAAGTGGACAATGAAGCATTAGTACAGTATATTGTGTTCAATTTTAGGAATCGCATGAAATCTGCAAACAATTGGGAAGTCTTTAATTGGAATAAATACAAAAATATAATATCGATGATACTGATATTTCGTGGATGAGCACCGCACACCTAGCACACCCGGAATAATCGTCCCTGATATATATATATATATATATATATATATATATAATAGATATGGTTGTTTATACCAAATCTTGGGGGAGGGAAGAGAGAAAAAACCCGAAACCGACTGATTCATGTGGTAGCAAAAAAAAAGAAAATATCACAGAAATAGAGTGAACAAGAAGTCAAGTAGCTCTAACAAAACAATTTGCGGTTACTCCTGCAATTTACCGTAATTTATCATTTTAGTTACCCTTAAAATTATTGATAATCTTTTATTAGTTTCTCCTCTAACTCTAGAAACTGGCATGAGTTTAGAGAAATTTTTATAGAAGAGTGTGCACTATCATCTGCTTACTGTATTTTATTATTATTATTATTATCATCGGCATTTTGCAATTGCACCGCATTGCATTTTAAAAGAAGCTTTTTTTTGGCCGTATGATTCCATTTTTATTAATATATATGAAAGTTTAAGAGTGCATAGCACATCAGCGCTCATATTAATTGGTCCAATGCGATTAATTGTAGGATAACGTTGAACACTTTAATATATCACTTAATTGTAACCAAATCTGCATAGAGTGGGGGATACAATCTATAGGATTTATTAGAAAACAACAATGAAGGAAAATGCTATATTTTGTTGGTATATTAGAAAAACTCAAAGATGAAAATATGTGAACCATCATTTATAAGACATGTGAGAATGGGAAATGAAAGGAAAGAATAAGTATGAATAGAAATACTTTCATTAATAGCAAATAAACTATTAATAATTACTATTTGTGATTGTGTGTGCTATGAGTTGCTGGATAGAGCGAAGAGCATGTTATCCTATAAAAGGCTCGACCCGAATAAGTGAATTTATGATGGCATAATTAAAAAAAAAAAAATTACGAGGAGACGAAAAGAGATTTGTTTGCAAAGTATAAATAACTAACCAATAATAAACAGCCACTATATGCATTTAATAGTTCAGTTAGAAACTGTAGGGAGAGACTAATAAACTAATCCAATGAACTAATAATGTTGATCAGGCGATTCATTTAAGCGTGACTGTAATACATGGAATTTGATGGAACAGCAAATCATCTCGTAAAATTTGTTATGCATGTTATGTGTATTTCTCTGGTTTATGCATATTTTGCTTCATTTTCAAAGAATTTTATTTTGTTTACTGAAATTCAGTATACATTTTCCGCAGTAATAGGATACATAATATTCGATAATTATCGGAATTATCCACGTCTTCGGACATCCTACATTCATTCGTGTTATATATATATATATATATATATATTTATATTTATTTATTTATTATTTTTTTTTAGTGTCAGCAGCTTTTCTGTCTTATCAATAATAGTAGGTATCTCACGTAAGCAAGTATTTTGTTGTAGATCAAAATATTCTTATAATTTCTTATAATACACAGAAGTATTCATTTTTATTCAGAAACAGATAAATTTGTACGACTTCTGTTCTTTCTGAAGATTAGAATAAAAATGTCCCTGTATCTTTAAAATATCTTTAAAACAAAAACTTTCAAACCTCAACAGATGCTATACTGCACAAGAAAGGAAATCGTAGCATTGTGTATCACTAAATAGAGTAAACAGACATTTCCATATTATATTTAGGAACAATTAGTGTAATTAGAGACAACTGGAACAACATACTTAATGGAAAACACTCTACTTCCGTAGACTATGCTACAGGCATGCAAACAGAACAGATTTATGGTAGCACTAAATATAACAGCTAAATAAATACCTAATGTCCTAACATCCCTTTCAACTTTTTAGTTCCAGAAAATGTGTGTGACAGCCGTATTATAACAGCTGTTTATAAAACAGCCATGCGGCCAATCAACACAGAAGCACCATACATATGCTGAAAGTTAGTAGCCAAAGGAATGGCAGGCACCCGGGTGCGAACATGACGTGTTAATATAATTTTAAATATGGAAAGCATAAAGGTCAAGTGAACAATAGCTATGTTTCACGAGCACCATTTTTGCAAAAAATACAAAGGGCTTACGCTTCGTGGTGAGGTTAAATTATTATACATTTATCATATATTTATCATAAATTATCATACAAATACTAGAGACACAAATAATTTGAGTTTTGATGCGATTTTTGAATACAACCATATAACACACACACAGAAATCGAAAAATAGTCACTTGGAAATATTGTTTATTATTTTAATGGTATAATAGAACACAGAAACTAAGTAAATAATTAATTTATTAACTTGATGCTGATATTTCGCTGGTGTTATAACCAGCATCTTCAGAGCACAAAAACACTGTTTGTCACAATACGCGAGATTAAAACAACATGGTGTACTTCAACAAAATTGTAGCAGCAACACAAAGACTAGAGTCCTGATTTTGGCGCCCTCTATCTGAAAAAAAAAAAAAAAAAAAGCTATCGTATATTACTAGAGTCCTAGAAAAGAGCTAGTTTTTTCTTAATATGACTGTCTCCCAGATCTTCGGCAAGTTAATACAGCCATATTTGTTGAGATTTGGAGTGTGTTTTAGGGCTTCTGTCACCTCTAAGAACAATCTCTCTGATTTATACGGGTTTCTGTGTAGTACTTTTGTGTTTTTCCAGTTGATCCTGTGTGCAGGGGTATCCAGAGCATGGTCTGCCAGGCTCGACTTCCCATAATGATAATTCCGGACGTATCTTTTATGTTCGCTGATGCGTATGTTCACAGTTCTTCCTGTTTGACCGTAGTAGGCTTGATTGCATGAGCAGGGTACTTGGTAGACTCCTGGATGTGATAAAGGAGGAATGCTGTCCTTGGGTGAGCGGATGAGGGTGGCTAATTTACTACATGGTCTGAATGTAGTGCGTAGTTTATGTTTATTGAGAATTCTTGAAATCTTTTCGAATGTGCCTTTAATGTAAGGGATGGTGATTGTTTTGTTGTAGTTCTCTGTGGTGGATGGTGGGAGGGGTTTCTTAGGAGTGTTTAGTATTTTGTTTATGTTATGTGGATTGTAGCCGTTGGCCAAGGTGTGGCATAAGTGAGTCAGTTCAGCAGTAAGAGCCTTGTCATTGGAACAGATTGCTCTCGCTCTATGGGTTAGCGTTTTTAATATGCCACATTGTTGAGAAGGATGATGGTGTGATTGTTTGTGTAAGTATCTGCCTGTATGTGTGGATTTTCTAAAAACTGAAAATGATAAGGAACCATCTGGGAGACGTGTGATGAGTGTATCCAGGAAGGGCAGACAGTTGTTGGTTTCCAGTTCCATAGTAAAGTGGATTTTTGGATGTTGGCTATTTAAATGTGCTAAGAATGTTTTCAATGTCTCAGGGCCATGTGGCCAAATAGCAAGCACATCATCAACATAGCGTAGCCAAAGTGTTGGTTTGAGAGTGGCTGTATTGATTGCTTGTTTTTCCAGGTGTTCTATGTAAAAGTTGGCTGGGGGGGAAAGGGGGAGCCCATGGCTGTCCCATCAATTTGTTTGTATATTTTCCCTTTCCATGTGAAATATCCTGCATGTATTGTGAATTTGAATAGTTCAAATATATCAGGGGGGGAAGTGTGACTTCAGTAGATTGAGGGTTTCCATTAGTGGTACATTTGTGAATAGTGAAGTGATGTGAAAGCTTACTATTAAGTCTGAGCTTTTTAGGGTAAGGTGTATTAAGATGCTTTTTAGGTGTGCTGAATTTTTGACAAAGGAGGGAGAATTGTTTGTGAGAGTGGCTAGTAGCTTCGCTAAATGTCTAGCCAATTTGTATGTGGGACTATTTATACTGTTCACAATTGGGCGTAAGGGTGTGCCTTGTTTGTGAATTTTTGATGCTCCATAGATCCTAGGTGTTTGAACATGGAAAGGCTTGAGTTTGTTTACTGTGTCTTTGGGCCAGGAGGTGACTTTTTTCAATAATTTTCGTGCCTTATTCTTTTGTGTGTTGGTGGGATTGCGATCTATAATTTTGTATGTTGACTGATCTTGTAATAGTGTGTGCATTTTGTTATCATATTCTGTTGTGTCCATCACTACGGTTGCATTTCCTTTGTCTGCCTGGTTGTTGTTCTGTAGCTCTTTTATAGCAATGAATTCTTTATGTGGGATGTTATTTTTGGGAGGCTTGGACTTGATTAAGATGTTGGCCACATCTAAACGTATGTTGTTAGCTATTGTTGGAGGCAGGTCGTATATTCCTCATTCGATGGACGCCATTATTTTGGCTTTTGGAACTTGTTTGGGAGTCACGGCAAAATTGTGCCCTCAACTTAAAGCACTAGTGGCTTCTTTGCTTAAAGTGAGCGACGATAGATTCACGATGACGAGGTCTTGTTGTAATTGCGGTCGTTGTCTGGTGTTCCGTTGTTGGAGATTTTCAAACTTATTTTGGTGCCGGTTTTTGACTCTGTCGAATTCTTTTTTAGCCATTGCGTCGGTGATGTTATCTAGGATCTCCCAAAGTTCCGTACCAAAAATTCACAAACAAGGCACACCCTTACGCCCAATCGTGGACAGTATAAATAGTCCCACATACAAATTGGCTAGACATTTAGCGAAGCTACTAGCCACTCTCACAAACAATTCTCCCTCCTTTGGCCCACCTAAAAAGCATCTTAAAACACCTGACCCTAAAAATCTCAGACTTAATAGTAAGCTTTGATATCACCTCACTATACACAAATGTACCACATACAAAAAACCCTCAATCTACTGAAGTCACACTTCCCCCCTGATATATTTGAACTATTCAAATTCACAATACATGCAGGATATTTCACATGGAAAGGGAAAATATACAAACAAATTGATGGGACAGCCATGGGCTCCCCCCCCCCCCCAGCCAACTTTTACATAGAACACCTGGAAAAACTAGCAATCAATACAGCCACTCTCAAACCAACACTTTGGCTACGCTATGTTGACGATGTACTGGCTATTTGGCCACATGGCCCAGAGACATTGGAAACATTTTTAGCGCATTTAAATAGCCAACATCCAAAAATCCACTTTACTATGGGACTGGAAGCTAATAATTGTCTGCCCTTCCTGGATACACTTATCACACGTCTTGGAGATGGTTCCTTATCATTTCCAGTTTTTAGAAAACCCACACATACAGGGAGATACTTACACAAACAATCACACCATCATCCTTCTCAACAATATGGCATTTTCAAAACACTCACCCATAGAGCGAGAGCAGTCTGTTCCAATGACAATGCTCTTGCTTCTGAACTGGCTCACTTACGCCACACCTTCTTAGCCAATGGCTATAATCAACACAAGATAAACAAAATACTAAACACTCCTAAGAAACCCTTCCCACCATCCACCACAGAGAACTACAACAAAACAATCACCATCCCATACATCAAAGGCACATCTGAAAAGATTTCAAGAATTCTCAATAAACATAAACTACGCACTACATTCAGACCATGTAGCAAATTAGCCACCCTCATCCGCTCACCCAAGGACAGCATTCCTCCTTTATCACATCCAGGAATCTACCAAGTACCCTGCTCATGCAATCAAGCCTACTACGGTCAAACAGGAAGAACTGTGAACATACGCATCAGCGAACATAAAAGATACGTCCGGAATTATCATTATGGGAAGTCGGGCCTGGCAGACCATGATCGGGATACCCCTGCACACAGGATCAACTGGAAAAACACAAAAGTACTACACAGAAACCCATATAAATCAGAGAGATTGTTCTTAGAGGCAACAGAAGCCCTAAAACACACTCCAAATCTCAACAAATATGGCTGTATTAACTTGCCGAAGATCTGGGAGACAGTCATATTAAGAAAAAACTAGCTCTTTTCTAGGACTCTAGTAATATATGATAGCCTTTTTTTTTTTTTTTTTTTCAGATAGAGGGTGCCAAAATCAGGACTCTAGTCTTTGTGTTACAATTTTGTTGAAGTGCACCATGTTGTTTTAGTCTCGCATATTGTGACAAACAGTGTTTTTGTGCTCTGAAGATGCTGGTTATAACACCAGCGAAATATCAGCATCAAGTTAATAAATTAATTATTTACTTAGTTTCTGTGTTCTATTATACCGTTAAAATAATAAACAACATGTTCAACGAACACATAAGTCTGTCCACACAGTCACTTGGAAAATTATTTTTCCAGAATAAATCAAAGAAAGGCTGAAATAACTCATTTTACTTATTTATATGCAAGTTCCAATCTCCTGTTTTTTCCTTAGGAATTGTGTTAGCTTCACTTCATTTTATGATGAAGGAAAAACCTTCATAAAATGAAGATTTATCCTTCAGTTCCATCATCAATGTCTTTTCAATAGCGATTTAAACTTAGCTGCACAGCCTTATCGGTGTTTGTGTTCCTCCATTAAGACATATGCATTCTCTTCAAAGCGAAAAGCACCACTCAGCTGTAGCAGTATACAGCTCGTAATGTGCATGATAAGTTCTGCTAATTATAACTCTCATTGAATGCAATTTGAAGTTGATTTTCTGGCATGAATTTTAATAGGTGATGTACTGGTTTCCTGGTAAATTCATTAGAAGAAATGAGTACTTTCAGTTCATTTTTCAAGCGAATGTAAGCAGAAACTTGGCCATAGATATCCTTTTCTAAAATACCATTTGGAAATGTCTTCATATACTGACCATGTCGTTCACCACAAAGGAGTTGGAAAAATTCAGGTTTCGAAAGAGAAGAATATCTTTCTTCCATCTCCAGGCACACAGAGTCGACAATCCCCTAGCATAATCGAAGGCTTACACTCTTCCTTCTCTTCAAGCCCTTTTCATCTTATAGGTCTGACTCATGAACTGTATGCTTCTCCTTTGATGCAGAAATCCAAATAAATCAATGGTCCCTGTCATTCCTGAACTGCTTCATAGTGTCACGCACTTTTTACAACAGTACAATATATCACAGGGTGAAGTGTTTAGTATGTTATTCAAGAAGACATCAGCATATCCAAATAGAACAGAAAAAATTCTAGCAACAAAACTGTTTGAAAATCTTGCAAGAAATGAAAAAAAAAAAAAAAAAGAGCTTTGATGACAACATCCACATCCCTTTCCCAAGAATTCTCTGCTTTGTGTTAAAAATTCAACGAGTTAACTTCTGTGACTTTTTACTGTGCTTGTTAAACAGAAAGACAAGTTCCATCCTGTTGGTGCGAAGGAGTGTAATTTTTAGCAACAAAATCTTGCAGAGCATTTGTATTTTTCATGATTTAGAAACATATGCCGCCAGTGCACTGATAGTTTGGAAAAACAATCTACATTACGTGATATTCTAGAGGCTTTTCTTCAGAACTAAATTCAAAACTTGGGCATAGTAATGCATAAATATTCCTAAAGGATACGCCTCGATAACTTTCCTCTGTAACCAGCCCATTTATTACAAAGGCACTATCATAAATTTAGCCGACTAACTTCTCCTTAATGTTATTTTCAACTCTGTTTACAGCATGTATAAAAAGACCACTACACGTTCTATCATGAATTTTGTCAATAAATCTGATGAACCTTTCGTGTATTTTCCCATTACAGACAAAACGAATGAAGTTGGTTCAATGAGTTTAAAGATGAACTCTAAAAGCATGTTGGTTAGCTGTGGCTCTTATTCTAATGATATTGGACGAATGTGGAGAAGTGATAGCGGCCAATTCAGCAGAGCACTTTCCATGAAAGCATCTGTAGAAGAGGCAGAAACTGAACATCTATGAAGAGGTATTGAAGTAGACATGTGAGAGAGGGATCATTAGTTAGCAAAGTTAGCCAGATTGTCATCTTCTAGATAGAATCAAGCAATTTTAGAGAGGAGTTTTGTGCACCATCCCAAATATGGGAGCAGACTTGTATACAGTTACTAGCTGTGGAGGTGTAGAGTAGTGTATTCTGCAAAAAAAAAAAAAAGAACATTTTTTTTTAAGTTTCAGAAGCTATAATCGAAATGTGTTTGTGCCAGGAAAAATCAGAGGTGTAGGTCAGTCCATAAAGGGAAGTCTCATTGTGTTTGGATATCTTTGAAGAGGGGGGGGAGCTCTTTCTTGAGCATGATCAAACAGGACTGAGTTCTGTTCGCACTGAAGTCTACAAAATTGTCTTTGCCCCCATTGGAATATAGCTAGGAGATTAGAGTCACTCATCATGGTGGACCTTGTAGTATTCTAATACTTGAGCACTACAAGGTTTGTCAAATGAAAAGGAGTGTACTGTCATCAGCAAAGCTATGGATGGGATTGGACATCTATAATCTCCTAGCAAGCCTGGCTAGCCAACTGGGTAGAGTAACCGCTCTCCAGCCAAAAGACTTCGGGTTCAAATCCCACCATTTGTGATTGTTTTTGGAAATACTAGTGGTGGTGGTGGTCAGTGGTAGATGGTGTTGATGTAGTTGAGGTCAGTGGGTGGATTGAGTGGTGGAGACAGAGTTGTAGAACAGGTGCCCTTCCTCGATGAGTCTTTGGACTCCCTGGAGGTGTCTAATAGTAATAATAATAATAATAATATTCCAATAGGCCAAAGACAGTCTTGTAGACTTCAATGCCATCAAGATTGTCTCTAGATCGTGAATGGTGAACTCCATGTTGCTGCTCACTGATTAGTTGGTAGGTCTCTTGGTCGATTCAAGAGTTGGTTGTTGGATGACTTTTATGATCTTTCTTTGGGATGGACTGAATAGGGTCTGTTTCCTTGTTGTGTAGATGCCAGCTGAATAGAATATATTGAAGAGGTGATACAGGATAGCTATTAGTTTTGGGGTACAAGCTTTTAACACAATAGGTGAGATAACGTCAAGACCAGTCAAGTTATTAAGGATTCTTCTGATTTCTTTCGAGCAGAAGATTATTGGTGACACAGAGGGATCCATTCTTGTTGGAGTGGAAGGAACTTTTCCCAGGTCAGCAGTGAAGGAATTGGATGAGAAGAGTGATGCCAGTAAGTCGGTCTTATCTGTACGTGAGCTAACTACGGTACCATCTAGATGTGAGAGTGGTGGAAACCTGGATAGGCAATAGTTACACCCAATGGCCTTGGCAAGGGACCAGAAGAGGTGACTGCCAACTGGGTAGGAGATGAATTTGCAGCACTGGAACTTTTCAGAGTCTGATTTGGATTGATGATGATGATTCTTTTACAACTGTTGCAAGCTGCAGTATAGGCAGTGAGTATCTGGAATTTGGATCTTGAGCCATTCATGGTATGCAGAGGTGTTTTCTTTTACTGCATTGGTACAGTCTTTTGAGAACCAAGAATTAGATGGTGGCTGATAATTTGGAGTGGAATAAGGATGAAATCTTTATTCCTGTGAGGATGATTTATGTTATTTGGCCTGAGTAGGTGTTTTGATCAGAACTAAAGCAGAGTTAGACCATGAGGTGGAGTAACAGAGGTCCCATTTGGTATCCTTGTAGTGCCAAAGGACACAAGATTGAGAACTAGTGGGTGAAGGTTGTTCTTTGGCAAAAGGGACTTGTATGAGGCTGTGATCTGAGTTGCCAAGAGGAAAACTAACATCCACTGCATACTTGGAAGAGGAGCATGTTAGGAAGAGGTCAAGTGTGTTGGCGAATTGGAAGAGGGTTGTCAGGTATTTTAGTAGGATCTGTGTTAGGTCATTGTTAATTGCAAACACCTCAGAACCCCTGCTTGCTTGATCGGTGAAACCAGAAAAGGGAAGCCAATATTAGTTGTGGACATTGAGATCTCCAGGAAGTATGTCAACTCATTATTGGGGGTATGTTTTGACTAGAAAGTTGAGTTTTAGAGAGAGAGAGAGAGATGAAGAGGTCAGAGTGGTTAACAGAGTTTGGAGAGCTGTGGAGAGAACATGTGAAAAAGGCATTTTGATTGTAGGGAAATTTTGAGTCAATGCAGATCAAACAGTGGGATTCGAGGTTTTGGATTTTGAGCATAGCAATTCATGTGAGACTTTAATCAGGGCTCATATGGATTGCTGTGCACAGATTTGGTCTCCTGCTTTCATGTGATGAAAACTAGGAAACCTCCTACTGCCGCTTATCAAAAGATTAACCACATCACAAAATGCTAACAGTATTATATTTCTTTCAAGGCATGCTTCATCACTTACTGATCTCCCATATTCATTATTTCTTTTACCGACTTTTGCATTCATATAACCCAAACTCTTCTGTAAATAAAAGATCTTCTTTTCTTCAATGTCCATTTGATTTGAATCATCACACAGATGCATAGATCTGTGTGATGATTAATTTAATATATTGTGAATGTAACTAGCTATTATTATTCAGTCACTTATAAGCTGATCAAATAATGACTTGTCCCTTCATTCAATATAAGTGTGATTATCCTTTCGTTATTTCCATCAAATTCTAAATAAGGTATTTGATGTCCATCTACAGTTCTCACTCATTCAGAATATGTTCATCTTAGGTCGATTATTCCTAAAATATCTATTCTGATCTGTCTTCTTGTATCTTTCCAGTTCAAAACACAGGTCTAACATTTCAAGTTACAATTACTGATTTTTGTTTCAGTCAAGAGTGATAATCTCATCTATTTCACTAATTTAATAGCAATCGCCTTAGATCCTGCAGGTCATCACACTCAACACCTACTATAATGGCTGATTCGGTCTCAGCTGCGAGTCCAGGTAACACGTTATAATAGGTGTTTCCATAAAATTTCCATAATCAGGAAATTTTTACAGGCAAGGGTGATTAGCTCTTCATCCAGTCCTCCCCCTTTATATGGTTCAACTGCATGGAGTATCCCAAGCAGTTGAACCATATATCCCAAGAAAGTTAATCTTAACATCGTATGATATGCGAGGTTATGTGTATGTTATCTGGTGGGCCTGTTCATTTTTGCGAAGGAGAAATCTCTCACACATCCATTTAAAATTACCTAATTCAGCTTCAGATGAAAAATCTTTTTAAAATTCTTTACCCTCTCTGTGGAATGTAAAACATTTTCATCTAGCATCACCATCATCATCACTGATTATGCTATATAGGCACAGTAGTAACTTTTAAAGTTTTGAAGAAACAAATTTGTGATTTCCCTTCATTCTGATATACACGTATGTCCTAATAATGCCCTAAGAAGGTTTATCTTATTATTTAAAATTTCAATATATATATAAAGAGTAGAAATGTTCCGAAACTATCTTTGTCTTTGTACATATTATTATCTTATGTATTTTTTTAAACAGAGTTTCGGAATGCTCTTACATTGACAAATCTGACTGATTGTTATATTAAGTGCGGTGATCCATGTTTGTAAGTATATATTATTATTATTATTATTAAGAGAGACCTCCAGGGAGTCAGAGATTCATCGAGAGAGGCCAAATACTACGCACACCAGCTATCATACTTATTCTTGAATTCATTCACACTGCTTGCACTCACAACATCCAATGGCAATCCATTCCAATCATGCACCACCATATGAGAGAAAAATCTAGCCTTCAACCCTTCTTGGCGGCCTTCATTCTCAGTTTCCAAGGATGCCCTCTCGTTCTTTCCCCACCCTCCATCAATTGAAATCCTGTATGACCCTTTCAGAAGTTTGTAAATCTCAATCATATCACCCCTCTTTCTCCTGTTTGCTAGTGTCTGCAGTCTACAAATTCTCAATCTGTCTTCATAATCAGCATTCCACAATCCTGATATCATTTTTAACACTCTCCTTTGTACTCTCTCCAATATATCAGAATCACAACGGAAACCAGGAGACCAGACCCGCGCACAATAGTCCAAGTGAGGTCTCATCAAAGCCTTGTAAAGAGGCAAAATAACAGCCTTATCTTTACATGTAAATGTTCGTTTCAGCATTGCAATTATCTTTTGAGTTGTATTTGCAATCTTTGCTACATGGCCCCTGAACTTCAACTTCCTATTTATTAACACCCCAAGATCCCTAGCCTCATCAGTTTCTTCTAGCCTAATCCCAATATAATACGACATTGGATATCTAATTCATGCCAAAGTGAATGACTTTACATTTACTGACATTGAACTGACACCCATTTTCCCATGCCCACAATTCCAGCCTATTCAAATCATTCTGCAAATAATGCATATCAGCAGCATTCCTGATTACCCTACCTATCTTTGCATCATCAGCAAATAACTGTATGCCGCTTGTCAAAACCTTCCCAATATCATTAATGTACAGATTGAATAAAAGTGGACCAAGCACTGATCCTTGTGGTACACCACTTGTTACCTTAAACCTTGCAGACTCAGATTCCCCGTATACCACTTTTTGATATCTGTCAGTCAGCCATTCTCTTATCCTTGCTAATATTGTATAACCCAAACCCATTTTCTCCAATTTATGCAGCAGTTTGCCAGTCTGTCAAAAGCATTAGCAAAATCCAAAAGTATCATGGTGTATCCATTTCCCTTCTCTAGTTCAATGGTAACATTGTTATAGAATATGAGCAAGTTGCTAAAACATGACCTTCCCTTAGTAAACCCATGTTGTTCATTGCAAAGTAGATATTTACTGTCAACCCATTTCTGAATGCAGGCCCTAACCAATTTTTCCAAAATTTTCACCACCACTCCCAAGTTACTAATTGGTCGATAGTTGGATACATCGGTTTTTGCACCACCCTTGTTCAATGAAATTACCATACATTCCTTCCGTTCCTGCAGAATCTTCCCTGTTCTGAGACTCATATTAAACATCCTGGTCAAAGGAATGGCCAGTTCAGCTGAACACTCTTTTAGCACATGTGCTGATATCCCATCAGTCCCTATTGCTGAATTCTTATTCAGTTTGTGCAACAGTTCTAATACCTCGGCCTCACACACCTGCGTTTCTTCATCTAGTGAAGAGGTAACAGTGAGCTCAATGTTGTGTTCACCTGGTTGATAGCTTTTAACAAAATGAGCACTCATTAACTGAATAACCCTCATGCCATCTGGATTTAAAGAGTTATTCTTTCATATTCATTCTTTCTTTTACTTGGAACATTATTGATAGAATTCTTTTGGGTTGTCTTTAGCACACAGAGCCAGTTTCTTTTCATAATCAGACTTTGCTTTTCGTACAACAGTTGTGACTATTCTAGCCTGCTGCTTATATTGTTCCTAACGGATGTCATCCTTATGCAAACGGAATTCCTTCCACAATGTCTTTTACTTACTAATCTCTTGCTTAATAAGATTACACATCCATTTGACTCCTACTCTATTTATACTTCGAATAACGTGTTGAAGAAATTGATTTCTATTGGCTACCAGCTGTTCACATGATGCACAGCATACACTCTCATGTAAATCCAGGCTATGAATTTATAATTGCCTGCTACAGTCCATCAATGATCTTTGAAGCACATGTCAGGGCACCGAACACAATTCAACGACGACCTAGCAGTGAGAGAAACCCTTTTTTTTTTTTTTTTTTTTTTTTTACAATAGTATCTCGCACTGATCTAAAATTTTATGCATTTATATTCAAACATTTTTATAAAAATTGTTATATATTTAATAATATATTTATTCACCCAGGCAATGTCGTTGTCTAAGACAACAAGAAAAAGAAAAATTGCTTATGAGGGAGTGGAATGCATTGCCTCAGTGTGTTGGGAATGTAGACACATACGTTTAAGGCAAAGTTGGAAGAGCTTTGAGTGCAATAGTGTGTACCTTGTCAAGAAAAATGGGAAATGAGTTACTTCTGTATCAAAAATACAGAAATGTCTCAAAAATGTGCAAGTATTTTGCGATATTTCTTTGTCCAGAAATATTGCGATTGAAAGAGTAACCGAAATATCAGATAATCTGCGTGATCAGTTGCAAGAAATATTCGCAAATGTACAGTGCTTGGCGAAAGTTTTGATATCCACAACGTCGCTCAAGTTGCCCTGTTTCTTTGAGCTTGCAAACAGTATGAATATTACTGAAGAGTTATTGGAAATGATTCCCATCCATGGAACCACTACAGAGGAAGACATTTTTGACGGTGTGTGGAGCATTTTGGAAAAATACCAACTTCTGAACAGGCTCGTAGCAGCGGCAAATGTTTTGTATGAAGCTTGCAGCGAAGTTAAAGGAATTGTATGCAGACATTTCAAAGCTGCAGTCTTTCCACTTCATTATTCATCAGCAGGTCCTGTACTCCATTGTATTGGAAACGAGCAGTGTACGCAAGCCTGTGACAAATACTGTGAACTTCATCGATGTAGAGGCCTCAAACACCGCCAAGTTTGTGCACTTTCTTAAAGATTTGGAGAGTGAATTTGAATGCTACCTTATTACACAGGGAATCGTTGGTTATCTTGTTATAAGGTTCTAAAATAGTTTTTTATTATTATTATTATTTTATTTTTAGAGGAGATCAAATTGTTCCTAGAAATGAAATATCATGATGTTGCATTTCTTAATGATCAGACTGGGTACAAGATTTAGCAATTCTTAGTTGATATTACAGGACATTTAAATGTCAGACTTCAGGAGAAAGATCAGTTAATAACACACATGTATGATGCACTGGCAAGTTTTAGATATAAATTAGTTTTGTTTCAAAAATCATTTAAAAGAGAATATTCTAAATTACTTTCCTATGTGTGAAGAGTTTGAACAATAAGAATCAAAGTTTTTCCTTTTCTCAATATTGTCCCAAACTAGAAAGGAATAAAAGAGAATTTGATAGACGATTTAAAGATTTTAAGACGCAAGAAGTTTTTTCGTTTTTTATAGATCCTTTTTCCTTTAATTTTGAAAAAGATCTTCTCCTATCTGTATTCAAATGGAACTTATTGATTTCCAAAATGATTCCATTCTAAAAGTTTTCCATTCTATTTAGGTCAAAAACATCCAGAAATAAAAAAAGTTTAAAGGGAATATTCCATGTTATTTTGGAAACACCTATTTATGTGAACAATTATTCTCATGTATGAAAGGTAACAAAACAGCCCACAGATCAAGACTAACCGACGTCAATCTTTTTGCCATAATGAAGGTCGCATGTTCACAATCTTGGAGTCCAAATTTTGGCAAGCTGGTTAATAATAAGCATTGTCAAGTGTTGGGGGAAAAAATAAACTACTTCAATTACATTATTTAAAATTACTATAATTATATTATGCAAGTGATAATATGCAAGCGATTAAAATGCAAGTGATTAAAAAATGATATTTTAATCGAAAATATCATTTTTCTACAAAATATTTTAATTAACATTTTAAACCTTCTCCAAAATATAGATTCCCACCCCCAACCAAAAAAAAAAACAAAAAAAAAACAGAAGTATTTTATTTCAAAACAAACACAAAAAATTTCAGAGTACAGGAGGATCTGTAAATTTTTGTGATGGTTATTAATGAGAGTTTATATTTTTTTTAGACTGTATAAATATTTGATTTATTTAAATAAAATTCCATTTCGGTTTAATTTGGTTTAAATGCTATCTATTGTAAATATTAATATAATAAAATATTTATTCTTTATTTTATGTTATTTATTTTTTGAGTTGTCATAATCATTATACTATTATTTTATGTCTTGTAATGACTTAGGATAAATAAAATTTTTCTTATTAATTTTCCAAATGATTTTTACTCATTCTTTCACTTCCCTTCGATTCTAGTTAGTGCAAGTTTTTTTAGTCAAATTTTTTTGCGACCCACTTGAGATACAGTTTTATGGCAAATGGCCTGAGGTCCAATTGAGTTTGACAATCCTGCTCTAGGCCATGAACCTGTCTCCCATATACTTATAATGAATCTATGAAACTCTTATCCCTCCATAATTAACTTTGCTGGGATTTCATCTGCACCTGGGGCCTTATTGTGTTAAGCTGCTTAACTGCTCTTTCAACTTCATGCCTAAGTGGAGGGGGTTCCAAATCAAAATTTTCCTGGTGAGAGGGCTCCACATTTTCTTTATCCACTCTGCTGTGCAGTTCCTCACAGTATTCTTTCGATCTGTTTTTGTTTTCCAATTCTTCTGTTAGTAATGATTCATTCCTGTTTTTAATGACATTCAATTTAGGCATAAACTTGTGCTTGTTTTTCCTCTGGCACCTAATTAGGACTTTAGTTCATTCATTGTGTTGTCCATTACAATTGTTTAAACTAGTCCCACTGTTATACCAAATTGTTGTTTTGCATATTATGACAAACTGTTTTTGTGCTCTGAAGATGTTGGATATAATACCATTAAAATATCAGCAAATAAGTTAATAAATATTAATTATTTTATTTTCTTATCATTCTGTGTTGACATCAATATTGTGATAATAAATTAACGTGTACTGTGAATACTGAATTTTCAAATGCTTTTCCATGCATTTGAAAATTTTGGGTTGCCTTTTGGGTTGCCTTTAGTCTGCACAGTTAATTTCGTTTCTTATTCCAATTTGGTTTTCTTTATAATACTTATAATTTTTCCAGCCTGCATTTTATATATCTGGTAACTCTTGTCATGGTTACTCTTATGATATTTCTTCCACATCTTCTCATGGATTTCTTGCTTAAAAGTTGCACATCCATTTAATTACTACTCCATTTGTTCTAGACCTCTAGGGACATATTCAGATGCTGCATCATTTAAGTAAATTTTAAAGCTTATCATTAAGTGCCAATATCCTTCCCATTCATTAACTGATAATATGGGACTGAAAATAGCATCCTCTTGAGTCTGTCATAATTTCCAGCGTTCTAGTTCAGCATATAACCTATCCTACTATCTGAATTGGAACTTCCATATAAAAATTAGCTACTTCCCAAGTATGACCTGCTCACATTCTTAGATGACCCCTTCTACCATCTGATGCTATGATCAAATCTAACATTCTTTGATCTTGAGCAGTGCCATAACGAAAGAGGCACAGGCCATAAGCGCATCTACATTTGGGGTGCAAAACGTAAAAAAATAAAAATAAATAGATATAAAAGTCCGCTATTTTATATTGTATTTTTAAATTTGGACAATACGCTGCTGTAGACACACAAATTCTGAAACACACTGCAACTCATTTTATTATTATTAGTATTATTATTTGACACCTCCTGGGAGTCCAAAGACTCATCAAGGGAGAGTGTGCCAACAGCATCAAATGATTTGACTTCTTCCAACTACTAACCGTGCTCAAACTTACTTAACTGAGTCATTAGTAACAGAGGCTCTACCAATCGACCAATCTTTGCCGGCAATTTTTGATGGGGTTAATAGTAAGTATTTAACATATTGCATTTAGTAAAATTTAACTTCTTACATTTAAATTTTTTAAAATTTCTGTCATTTTTGAGCTGGGGGGGGGCGCAAGTTAGACACTTGCCACAGGCACTTCATACTCTCATTACTGTACTGATCTTAAGTTCCTTCTTTTACATGTACTGTAAAAGAAGGAACTTAATGATTTTCAAGAAAGTTGTCTCATAACAGCTGGATAAATTCTTTATTCTAATCATGAGTTTATTCTGCTATCCAATCAACATTCGGATAATTTTAGTTACTCATAATGAATATCCATTTAGTATGCTTCAAGCAATTTGGCAATGCCTAGCAACTGAACTGTCAATTCTGTAGCGCCATTCCATTATGTGATTCTTCAGGCCTCCACTTCACACCATATAGCCTAAAAGTCAATGCTACATGGCCTAAAAGTCAATAACAAACTCAATCCCTTTGTTTCTGATGCTCCTAGCTTTTTTGTATAGTTCCATCTGCGGTCTTCTCGGTCAAGTTGGACAACTTCTGTTCTTACATCCACACACACACACACACATGACAAAAGTCCATACTCAAAACTCATAATTCTACACATTTAACAGATTCATAACCACACTTATTGATATTCATATCGTTATCATATTTGCATTCCCTCATTGAACTTACACATTCTCAATGTCTCTCACATGATGATGACATTCTTTCTCTGGCTCTCTGTATTAGATCTTCCCTGAGTAAATATTTCTCTAAGCTCTTAATGCCAACTCCATTCAAGTGTAGATCATTCCTCTTATGCAGGTCTTTTCTGCCATCGAACTCACTCCACACATCTAAAAACATATACACCCATCTTTTCTCAAGAAAGCCTGCACATTGAATCATTTGCTATAAGTAGACCACCTTCTTAACCTATTGTATCTCAGCAAGTGAAAAACAATTTTCACACTCTCTTGCACATCTTTCTTGCTTCTAACAATCTTTCATATCTCCTCTGTTAACACATCTGGGTAAAAGTAAGCAATGTTTCAACATCCTTCGTGGATCCAATAAATAATCTTAATCCTGTCTTAAAGATTGCTTCTGCTATCTCATTTATTATCAGACTATAAGTACCACCACCATCTCTTTTATTTTTATTTTCTTTTTCTCTATTACATTCATCATATCATTAATTATTATCATCCTTGGAAGCTCAATTAGGGATTCCGTTGTCAAGCACAAATTTAATTATCGAATCCCCATGCCATATTACTTCTTTTTTTTTGCATACAGTTTCACTTACCTTATTATTATTACTATTATTATTATTCATTGATAACTATATCTTTACCATCAATGTCAGTTACACCATCTGACTCATAATTTTAAATCTCATAATCATAAAATACTGAATCCTTTCTACAAATAAACATACTTGGGCAGAAAGGGGATGGAAATCATAGACATTAAAGTTTTCTATGGATGTTAGAGTCCTCAGATGATATGAACCAATATAAACCTCATTAAAAAAAAATTAAGATTACCACCTAAATGGCTATGCATAACAAGAACAGAAAGAATATTTAAAATTTTTTTTATAAAACTAGATTATTAAATAACATAAATATACAATGGCTATATGAACAAGAATAAACTTCTTCTTCTTCTTCTTTCCCTCTGCCTTATCCCATGTTAAACAGGGTCGGCACACAAATCTTTAACCTTCCTCTTCCAAGTTCTCCGGTCCAGGGCATCCTTCGGACTCCATCCTTTCTCTCTAAGATCCTCTGTCATCTTATCCCTCCACCTGAGCTTGGGCCTGCCTCTTTTCCTCCTTCCCTCCAACTCCATATGCTCCACTCGTTTACCAACATACTCCTCACCCTTCCTCTCAACATGCCCAAACCACCTCAGCCTACTTTCTTGTATCTTCTTGCCAATTGGTCCCACCTTAACCGTCCCTCTGATGTAGTCATTCCTTATCCTGTCCTTCTTTGTCACACCACTCATCCATCTCAACATCCGCATCTCCGCTACCTCCATCTTCCTCTCCTGTGCCTTGGTTATAGGCCACGTCTCCGCACCATGGAGCATCGCCGGCCTCACCACCATCTTATAGAGCTTTCCTTTCCTCTTACAACTCACTCTCTTGTCGCACAGGACCCCGCTCATCTTCCTCCAATTCATCCAACCGCATGTTATTCGGTGCTGTATTTCCTCATCCAGGTCACCATTCCTCTCGACAACCGACCCAAGATACTTGAATTTCTTCCCTGAAATTAGCCTTTCACCCTGGAGTCGTATGACAATATCCTCATCACTCCCCGTTGACATATATTCAGTCTTCACCCGGTTAATTCTCATGCCGCTCTCCTCCAATACCTTTCTCCACTCTTCCAGGGTATTTTCAAGCTTCTCTCAAGATGATTCACATAGAACAATGTCATCAGCAAACAGCATGCTCCATGGTGCCTCCTTCTTAACATCCTCCACTAGTACATCCATGACCAGGTCAAAGAGGTAGGGGCTCAGAGCTGACCCTTGGTGTAGCCCTACGACAATAGGGAACCCTTCTGTCATGCCGACACTAGACCTGACCTGAGTTTCTGTTCCCTCATACATCTCCTTCACCAATCTCACGTACTTCTCTGACACCCCCTTCTTCCTCATACACCTCCATACCTCCTGCCTGGCCACTCTGTCGTATGCCTTTTCCAAATCTATAAACACCATGTGCAGATCCACTTGCATCTCTCTATATTTCTCCATCAATCGCCTTAGTGCAAATATTGCATCCGTTGTCCCTCTTCCTGGCATAAATCCAAACTGCTCCTCACCAATTTTCGTTTCCTGCCGTAACCTTGCTTTAATTACTCTTTCCCATATTTTTAATGAACAAGAATAAACTAATATGTAAAAATAATAATAATGATAAGCTAACGCCTTTTTATTCCTGTATAGGAAAGTAGGAGGTCATTTTAGCCCTATGTAACTTTTGTAGACCAAGTGGGCAGTTCAATCTCCACTGCTACCCAATCAGAGATAGCTGGCCCAAGGCTATCACTAATTAAGCAGTATGCGGTGAAGAGAGATGGCTCAACAAGTGCCACCATCTCGTGGTCCCTAACCCCAACACAATATATTTAATGTCTGAAATAATGTGGGTTCTATGGTCGATTTACTTGAGTTTACAGGATGAAAAATCGGAGTTTCTAAGAGAAACTCTGATTTTTTTGTCCTAGAAACTCCAGCTTGCTCGTGCCAGAGATCAATTAACTGGGGATTTCGGTTGAAAAAAAGGGTAGAAAATTTTCCTCTAGTCGCCGACTAGATTCGAAAGCAAGTCTTTCTTTGTGGGTCAAAAGCCATATCCACTGAGCTACACAGGCTCTTAAACCAATATCTAGATAATATAAAATGAAGATGTAGAAACAGAATGGCTTACTATAAAAAAATAATACTAAATACAGCAGCAAATGAAAGCTTAGAAAAGACCAAAAATTTCAATGAAAAGAAAAACAAACTGAAGATATGGGACAATACAATCAAAGAAATAATCAAAATATAAATGGTTAAGCAGTAAAAGATTCCAAGATAAAATAGAGTTTGAAAGAATAAGAGCCATAGCTAAAATAGAAGTCAGAAAAAGACAGAGAATATCATGGAACAAATTTGTTTCTAATTTAGAACCTGATTTATATAAAATAAGACCGAATGTATAAAAGATTTTCAAACATTAAGTTCAGATATTATAGAAATCGTAAAATAAAATACCAAATTAAAATTGGAGGAATTTTTAATTTTCTATACTGGCAAACATTTAATATAAATGAAATGGCAATAACTAAAGAAGAATTACAAATCAGCCTGAAAGATACAGCCCAGATAATCAGCTAATGCCTTTTTGTTCCTGCATAGGGAGTAGGAGAGGACGTTTTAACCCTATCTAACTTTTGGAGACTGAATGAGCAGTTCAATCTCCAATGGTAGCCAATAAGAGATAGCTGGCCCAAGCATATCACTAATTAATCAGTACACAGTGAAGAAGGCAGCTAGCAAGTGCCACCATCTCATGGTCCCTAATCCTAACGCAATATTTTTAATGTCTGGAAATAGTGTTGGTTTGACGGTCGGTTTTCTTTAGTTTACGGGGGAAAAAAACAGAGTTTCTGGGAGAAAAAACCCACTTGTACATGCCAGAGATCGACTAACTTGGGAAGCAGTCAAGAAAAAGGCTTAGAAAATGTTCCTCTAGTCAGTGACTACCAGTGCCACACCGTGGGTAGGAAGCACCCTTGTGCAATAAGATAAAATAAGTTTCCATGAAAAAGTTTTGCAAAAAATTTTACTTTGTTCAAAGTACAAAACAGTTTATAGTTTATACACATACATAAAAATAAATTTTATTTAACAGTAGTAGAACATTGTAATCACTGAAATTCATTAATAAGGAATTTTTAATATAAAATTTTCAAAAATATTTATTTATTAATATATAAATACAACAGAATATATATATATATATATATATATACATAAACAAAAATTATTTATTTTAATATAAAAAGAAATATTACATAACAAAGATAATTTGGAGATATGCTTTTAACTATATAACAATTAGGATAAATTTAGATTTATTTTACATATTTAAGCGTCTTGCTTTATCTGCCACAAAATTTTTAATATCTTTAATGTCTAATGAATACATAATATTATTTTTAATTGATATAATTGATAAATCCATTAGACGCTCTCCTTCAGACATTCTTGACCACAAATAATTATTTATTAGTTTCAATTTTGAAAATCTTCTTTCCCTTGATGCTGTGGATATTAGTAATGTTAAATAAATATGCATTTTTGAAAATTATGGAGACAACTACCGTGTTTGAATAAAAACTTTAGTTTGATATAACAAATCTACATTCGACGTTTCAACCTTTATGTCAAGGTCATCTTCTGGAGCATAAAACTATCCACAGGAAACAAGCTATACTTACACCAAATCAACTGGAAAAGCACCTGCTCCATACACCGCACAAAAACCTGGTACGAAAGGAAATTTAAGGAATCCAGCGAAATCCTGATAAACCACTCAAATATCAACAACAAAGATGGCATGAAAATTCCAAGGATCTGGATGGCACACATTCAGCCTACCTAACATGAAAGATCCAGCATAAGTCAGGACTCTAGCCAATCTGTAGCCAGCATTAGAAACCATTCCTACCAACTGGCTGGAATGATGTTAATATATGTATATAGTATACAACACTAATAATAGGACTCTAGCGTTGATGTATAATTTTTATTTATTTAATTTTTTTTTTGATTTATTTATTTATTTATTTTATTTTATTTATTTATTTATTTTTTATTTATTATTTTATTTTATTTTATTTTATTTTTTTCTCACCAGAGGTCAGGCCAACAATTGTTGTAGCGGTTGGTCATTGTCTTTAACAAACCTGTTTGATTGTAGTATAGCTTGTTTCCTGTGTATAGTTGTATGCTCCAGAAGATGACCTTGACATAAAGGTCGAAACGTCGAATGTAGATTTTAGTTATATTAAACTAAAGTTTTTATTCAAACACAGTAGTTGTCTCCATAATTTTCAAAAATGCATTCGGATCACCGTGTAAGCCTAAAAGAAAGGATTAAATAAATATGCATCACAATCGAAGTATTCGGAAACGTGTCGGTTAATTTATTTTCGTAGATATAATTTAAAACATCCTGAGGTGCAACTTTTTTTAATAAAACGTTGCAAAATTTTTAATTCCTCAAATAAAGTCATACCATCAATACCACAATTGTCAGAATCTTGATTGTCGTTCAGTTTTTAAGTGCAAATCTTTACAATGTTTCATTAAATCTTCATCGCTCCAATCTTTTAATTTGCTAATGTCTCTTATAACTTTAAAGTCCTCGGTATATTGTTTTAAGAGTATGAATCTTTCCGTGACTGAAGTTATTGTCATGTCTAAAATCGCGAAGAAAAATTTTATTTTAAAATTTTGTTTAGGATCATTCGTTGTCTCACATGATGCTTCATAACCAAACATTTTTGTTTTTGATCTTTTGCGAATGACAGAAAAAATAGGATCATATTAAAATTTTATTTTAAAATTTTGTTTAGGATCATTCGTTGTCTCACATGATGCTTCATAACCAAACATTTTTGTTTTTGATCTTTTGCGAATGACAGAAAAAATAGGATCATATTAAAATCATTTACTACTTCTTTTGCAGTTCTAATAATATTTTCAAAATATTGGTCTGTTTTTGACAAGTATTTAATTTTTGTATAACATAATCAAGATTTTCTGTAATTTTTCCTATATCAAATGTCGGATTCTGCATTATTTTGCTTACATCATTTACGAGACTTAAGATTTCATACCAAACATGAACAGAGCAAATAAATTTAAATGAATAGATCTTTGATATTAAGTTGTCTACCTGAACTCTAGAATTGATATGTTTAGTTTCATCTTCCATAATATCAAAAAGAGCCTGGCAAATTTCCTGGATATTATTTTTATGTGGCTTTATTGCTACTATTCTACTTTCCCACCTAGTAGCAGAAAGTGGTTTCAAATTTAAAACACGAATATTTTTTTAATATAGCCCAATGCTTCAGAGATGTTGAAAAATAATTATATAATTCCTGTATTACCACAAAAATTTTAGTTTCACAGGATCTTTCACAGGTGAAAATTTTAAGTGGGGAAACTGCATATACAAAAAAAAAAAAAAAAAAAAAAACTTTTTTTCTTAATCAGTAACGAATTTATTAATAAATTTACATATAAAAAAATTGCTTTATTAAAAATATTTCAAAGAGCCTGTGTAGCTCAGTAGAAGTGGCGTTTGCACTCTACAGCGCTCCATACGACGAAAGGCGTTTGAATCTAGTACTAGAGGAACTTTTTTCTAAGCCTTTTCTTGACTGGTTCCAGAGTTAATCGATCTCTGGCATGGGCTAGCGGGTTTTTCGTCCCTTAAACTCAAGAAAATCGGCCGTCAAATCCACACTATTTTCAGACATTAAAAATATTGTTTTAGGGCTAGGGACCATCAGATGGCGGCACTTACCAGCTGCCTTCTTCACTGTGTGCCGATTAATTAGTGATAGCCTTGGGCCAGCTATCTCTTCTGATTGGCTACCAGTGGAGATTGAACTGCCCACTCATTCTCCAAAAATTAGATAGGGCTAAAAAACTGCCTCGCCTACTCCCTATATGGTAACAAAAAGACGTTAGCTGATTTTTATTTATTAATTTTATTTTTTTGAGGTTCGAACTTAGAGTAGTAACCGGCAAAGAAAAGATGGCAGCAGCATTGTCATTGCAGGATTTTAACTTATACTTCAGTCATTTTGTGAAGTGCAAAGTGTGCTACATGTACTCTTTTGAAGAATTGTGGATATTTATGACAGATGGAAGGAGGTTTTGTACGAAGTGTTGAACTGAGTGAAAATTTGATCGGTGCTAATATGTTGATGACAGAAAGTATTAGTAGCTAGAATGCCATGAGGAAAATGAGTGCTCGTCTGAAAGAGAAGGATGGCATGAAAGAACAGCGAAAAATTGTTAAAAAATCATTGGAAAAAAAAACACAAAGGATTTGAAAACCACAATGGATGGTAAAAAGGACAAAAAGTGAAGTGAATGTGGTGGAAGGCAACGAAATTGAGAGAATGAATGAAACTGGAAATAGTGTGATGCTAGGTTCGAAAGCTGGAAAAATTGAAAGAATGAGTTGTTATTATTCATTTTTACAGTTATTCCATCATATCATATGTCTTTGTTGGTGTTTAGTTTTGCTTACCAGTAGGTGTAGTTCAAGTTCCAAGATAACCGGCACGGGTCTTGCATGAAGCGGCTAAGGAATTATCAGTGCCCTTGACCATGTTGTTTAATCTGAGTCTCGGGTCTGGCTTAGTCCCGAAGGCATGGAAAGAGGGGAAAATAGTTTCACTGCATAAAGGAGGATCCAAGACTATGGTTGCAAATTACCGACCGATCAGCATATCAGGAGTCGTTGTCAAGGTCTTGGAGAAAGTAGTCAAGGGAAAAATACAGGAATGGATTAATGAAAATGAGATACTATATGGGGGACAGCATGGCTTTCTGAAGGGTAGATGATGCCACAGTAACTTGCTGAAGTTTTATAACACAGTGACGGCTGAACTGGATAAAGGTAAGGGGTTTACATTGATACTGCTGGACTTGGCAAAGGCATTTGACAGGATACCACATAGAATTCTAATCCGTAAACTACAACATGTGAGAATGAATATAAGGTTTGTAAGATGGATAGGTGGGTGGTTAATGGAGAGATATCAGAGAGTAGTTTATTCAGGAGTACAGTTCAAAAGGCAGCCTGTGACTAGTGGTGTGCCACAGGGTTCTGTTCTTGGACCACTGCTGTTTAATCTGTTCATTAACGATATAGGGAAGGGTCTAAGTGGGACAGTTCATTTGTTCGCTGATGATGCAAAGTTGGGTAGGGCGATAGTGAATGCAGAAGATGTCAAAGTCTTGCAAGATGACTTAGATCAATTGGAGTACTGGACTAAGGAGAATGGATGTCAATTTAATGTGACAAAATGTAAGGTTATGCATTTCGGAGTGAAAAGATTAGCAGCAGTATACCACATTGGTGGAACTGTACTCCAAGAGATTGATGAGGCCACGGACTTGGGAGTGTTGGTGGATAGGGAGATGAAGTTTAGGGGGCACATTGCGAAAGTAGCTAAATCAGCTCATCAACTCACTTGGTTGTTGAAAAATACCTTGACGAGCAGAGACAAGCAAGTTATTGTACCTCTGTACCGAGCCCTGATAAGACCTCATCTCGACTACTGTGCCCAGATTTGGTCACCTCGGTTCCTTCTTGATGGGGAGGAGGTGGAGAGGATCCAGAGGCGAGTGACTAAGATGATAGCAGGTCTATGGAATGAACCATATGAGAACAGGTTGAAGATTTGTGGGTTGCAGAAACTAGTTGATAGGCGGAAAAGGGGAGATAAATTTAGACATTCAAATTGCTGAAGGGTTTTTATAGGATTAATTCAGAGGACATTTTTGAGATCAGGACTGGTGGTGGGAAAACTAGGGCACACCTATGGAAGCTGGGTAAGAGCGTGGTTAGCAGGGGTATTAGAGCTGGGTTCTTTTCTTTTAGAGTGGTAAATGAGTGGAATAAGCTGCCAGAATCTGTTGTGGGTGCTATGACAGTGAGCGAGTTCAAGGCAAGGTATGATAGATACTGTGAGAATGTTGAACAGTTGTGTGAACATGGTGTTTAGGGCCTCCCTCGATGAGTCTAAGGACTCCCTGGAGTAGCCCGTAGTAATAATAATAATTTCTGACAGGAACCTGGAGGATACACCTCCTTCAAGGTTTGGATGCTATTCATTTGAAAATCTTCTGCCACATAGGCACCACTATTTATAAAGAATGTATTCGTTTCATTGACTGTAGTTTCAGATTAGAGTAACAGGGGAATAATTTTTGTTTACTGTGTTACCAAGAAGTGAATCCAAGCATCTCCATTGCTTTCTTGAATTTGTGCAGCATTTTGTGAAATCAGTATAGAAGAATACTTCTTTTGTCTGTTTGATTTCCTTCTTCACAAGTTTGTTAAATGATCTACAATCTCTTTTAATATCTGTATTTCCAAGATTCTTTTTATGCTTCCTGTATAGCATTTCAGTTTTGTTTATTAAATTAATTAAATCTTTCATTATCAATGTTTTTCTTTTTTATTTTTTCTCTGATTTCTCTATTTCTTAGCACATTTTTTGACAGAATGATCTTGGAAACCAGCTCCCTATAGAACCCAGTAACACAATTGTTAATGTTAATTAATATTAATGTTAATTGTTTGTTCGTATGAGGAATAATTGAGTTTGAGACTTCTGACATCATATTTTGTGTGATCAATTGTTTTGCTACTGCCTTTGTTTATGTCGATTGATTTGGCCTTCTCTTTTATATTGGGTTTAATTCTGACTATTACTGGAAATGGTCTGTTATACTCACATATTCTGACTTCATTCCTTGTGCTCTCCACTGTATGTATCCTGTCTTCTTATGATCGATACATGAACATTCATCTCCCACCTTCCTATTTGGTTGAATGACGTACTGTCTGAAATCCAGATCATCCAAATCTGAAATCCACATCATGTTTAGTTATTGGTCTGTTTTCATAGTATTTTCAAGTAAGTCTATATTTACATTCCCTAGTAATAAACTGCTCTAGTTTTGATATCTTTCAGTACTCTCTCTAGCTCATTAAAATTATCTATTATGCAATCATGTGATCTGTATATTAGAATAAATGAAGTATTATTTTTTTTATTGTGTAGCTGCAAGCATTTGCAAGTGCTCATATGAAAATTACACTCAGATTTCTGTGTGTATCCCACACGAAAATTAAAATTCCACCTGATTTGTTACGTGCTCTATAGTTAAAGAATGTAAGGTACCCAGGAATTGCAAACTTATCTCTTCTTTGACTCATATCTTAGACAACATGATCATATTAGGTCTTCTGCAGAAAATGACCAGCATGACACTAGAAGCTCATCTAGATTTTGTCTTAGGCTTCTTATGTTTACATATAGAAGTTAGTCAGTTTCAGATATAAAGGTTTTCAGGTCCTTCAGTTCAACTAAGTAACCGTTTGAGATGGATGTCATATATGTCCTCCTCCATCAGAAGCTAATATTACTCAGATCTTTTCGGTCCTTATGCAATGTAGAAATATTTTACTGTCTTTAATTCAGGGAAATTAAAAACCATTCCCTATCTTGAATTGTTTTACAGCATAAAATAATTGTTTAGTAACCTTAGTTGCATGCTCATTAACATATATTTTAATAACTTTAAAATTATTATTAATGTTTTAAGCTCAGAGTTTCTTTTATTCTTAACCTTTTTATCCACGTGTCTCTAGTTTTGCCTGTCTCGGAACTTAACAATAATTGGGTTGATTTTGTTCTCATTTATTATGGGCACTGTGTGAGCCGTCAAAACTTCATCCTCATCTTAAATTTATGGAATACTGGAGATTTCATTCAGAATACATAAGTGAAGAAATGATTTCTCATGTTTGTTGACTAATGACAGAAGTATTCGAAATAAGGGGAATGAAATTGTTGCACTGAGTGAGTTTACCATCATCATTGTCAAATTCTTCACTTGTACCCTCAAAGGGGCGTAGAGGATTTTATGATGGTATACTCTAAGAAGAACTTACATAATTACTAACTTCTTATCAACAATTTTCCTCCAAATCAATCTGTTATTTGTCAATACTCCAACATTATCAGATCTTATATTTCTGTCTTCTAAGGCAATTTTTACTGTATCAACCCGACTATATCTTAGTCTCCCTATGGGTCTCTTTTTCCTGCCAGCCTAGCAGAGAACACTTGTTTTGCTAATCTTTAATCTCCCATTATATCCCATAATGGGAGATTAAAGATTTAATCTCCCATAATGCAAAGCACATACCCAAGGATATGTGCTTTGCATTATGGGATACTAAGGCAAGTGATCAGAACTCATACAACCTTTACCATAAGTTGCCCCACTTCTGAAAATATTTCGGGTGCAAACATTGTTTGCTTACACTTGAATAAAGGAATAAACCAAATATGTAATTGCATTGCCAAGTGAAAAAACTTCCATCAACTATCTCTAATCTAGAGAATTTTAATAATAAGGTTCCTTTCTTTTAGGCTTACACAGTGATACGAATGCATTTTTGAAAATTATGGAGACAACTACCGTGTTTGAATAAAAACTTTAGTTTAATATAACTAAAATCTACATTCAACGTTTCGACCTTTATGTCAAGGTCATCTTCTGGAGCATACAACTATACACAGGAAACAAGCTATACTACAATCAAACAGGTTTGTTAAAGACAATGACCAACCGCTACAACAATTGTTGGCCTGACCTCTGGTGAAAAAAATAAAAATAAAAAATAAATAAATAAAAAAAATAAATAAAAATAAAAAAATTTAAAATAAAATAAAAATAAAATTATACATCAACGCTAGAGTCCTATTATTAGTGTTGTCTACTATATACATATATTAACATCATTCCAGTCAGTTGGTAGAATGGTTTCTAATACTGGCTATGGATTGGCTAGAGTCCTGACTTATGCTGGATCTTTCATATTAGGTAGGCTGAATGTGTGCCATCCAGATCCTTGGAATTTTCATGCCATCTTTGTTATTGATATTTGGATGGTTTATCAGGATTTCGCAGGATTCCTTAAATTTCCTTTCGTACCAGGTTTTTGTGCGGTGTAAGGAGCAGGTGCTTTTCCAGTTGATTTGGTGTAAGGTATTGAGTGCGTGGTCTGAGAAGCCTGCTTCACCATAATGGTTATATATATATTTTTTTTTTTTTTTTTTTTCACCAGAGGTCAGGCCAACAATTGTGGTAGCGGTTGGTCAGTGTCATTAACGAACCAGTTTGATTGTAGTATAGCTTGTTTCCTGTGTATAGTTGTACGCTCCAGAAGATGACCTTGACATAAAGGTCGAAACGTCGAATGTAAATTTTAGTTATATTAAACTAAAGTTTTTATTCAAACACGGTAATTGTCTGAATAATTTTTAAAAATGCATTAATAATAAGGTGTTGACAACTTTTGGGAACTGGTATATTGTGATATGACTTTTTAATTACTTCCATCTTAGTATTACCACCTCTGGATCTGGCTTCCACTGATGTGCTTTTGCACAGAAGTGGTTGTAGCAATGCTGAAGCCAATGAAGTTTTAACTGAGACTTGGCATTGCTGATGCACCTGGGGGGGGGGGGGGGATGGCAAGGCTATTGCCCCCATTAAGTTAACTGAAGCTCGGCTATTGCTGTTACCTCTCAGATGGCATATGAGCAGTTCTGCTCAGTCGTGGATTGAACCTGCCACTGGGTAGAGCCAACACTGAGAGTGCTTCTCGGTGATGGGGTGAGCTTTGTTACTGAAGGAAACAATGCTGAGTTTTGGTCCTGTGGGTCGCTCATTATTGGGTGATCCAGAGGATTTCACGAGTTTTTGGAGACCCCCCCCCCTGCACTTAAACATATTGCACAGAAGTGGTCCCTTTCCTCGAGGTACGAGAGATTCTGCTTGGGGTAGGTTTTTGCCTGTCTCTGAGTGGGGCTACTGCTGAGATTATGGCTCTGTCTGGTAATGGGGTGAGCCAGCCACTGGGTAGAGCTAACACTGAGAAGTTCAATAGTCCAATGCCTGTAGATGTCTGCTGTCATCTTGATATGATTCTTCCATTGCATTCTATTTTGTGCAAGATGACTCAGTTTGTGTATAGAGTTTCTGCACCATTTGACGATGTCATCGCACCATTCTCTATTTGGTCTTCCTCATTTGTTCTTTCCTGCAATCATTCCAAACAGCAACATTTCTAGTTTTCTCTTATCATTCCTTCTACATATATGGCCAAATAGACATAACGTAGTTCCATTTTCTTATTTTCTGGATCAGGTTTTCTTTTGGTTGTATTCATCTGTAGATTTCCTCATTGTTCACTTTCTGTATCTAGCTTATTCTCAAGATCTTTCTATAGCACTTCCTCTCAAATGCCAATATCCTCCTTTGAGATTCTCTCAGGAGTACCTAGGCCTTGCATCCATAGAGCATGCTGCTGAAGATACAGGTTTCTAAAATGCTCAGTTTAGTTTGCATCTTTGATAGCACGGCTCTTCCATATTTTGTCCATGGCTCTTAAAATAGTTGTTGTTCTGGCTATTCTAATTTTTATCTCTATTTTGGGGTCCAAGTCATGCATCATATGTCATCCAAGATATCTGAAGTATTCCACATTTTCCAGTTGAAATCTATCTATCGTAACTCTGTTCAGTAATTCCTGTTGTCTAAAGATCATTGTTTTAGTTTTTTCAAAGTTGACATTTAGTCCATATCTTTTTCCTTCTGTGTATAGTGTTTGCAATGTCTGTTCCAGCTCTGCTGCATCTTCTTCAATCAGGACGATGTCATCTGCAAAGCAGAGGTAGTTTATTCTCATGCCATTTATTGAAATGCCTCCACTTTCTTCTTTAAGGAGTGTTCATCTAGTGTTCATCCCAGATGTGTGATGAAGATGACTGGTGATATTGGGTCCCCTTGTCTTGTGCCTTGACTAGTGGCAAACCAATCTCCAGTCTCACCTGCTATCCTGATTTTTGCTTGTGCTTGGCTGTTTATATCTTTCAGCAGGCGAATCAATTTATTGTCCACACCATAGGATTCCAAGACAGTCAATGTTATATTTTGGTCAATATTATCAAATGCTTTTTGGAAGTCCACGAAACAGCAGTATCTTTTTGTCCTTTCTTCGAGCTTTCTCTGCTATTAGTCTTAGTGCGAGTATTTGTTACACTGTACTTCGATCTTGTCGAAATCCGCTTGCTCATCCAGAAGATGTGCCTCCATATGCCCCTTCAGGCGTTCTGTTAGAATTTTCATCAGCACTTTACCCAGATGACTCGTTAATGCAATAGTTATGTAATTGGTGCATTCTAAAGCACTGTCTTTCTTATGAAGAACAACCAAGACAGATTTTTTCCACTCTTCGGGGGCTTACCCTGATCTCCATATTTCATTACAGAGCTGATGTATTTCTTTTACAACTGATTCTCCCCATATTTTTGCATCTCGCCTATTATGTTGTCATTTCCAGGACTCTTGTTGTTCTTGAGATGTTTTATAGCTTTATTCACCTCCTCTTCTAAGATGTAATTTTCAAAGACCTCTGCTGGTGATGAGATTGCTTTTAGTTCTTTGATTACTTCTGTTGCAGTATCATTTAGTTGATTTTTATATAGTTCGCTGCAATATCTTGTCCATCTGTGTATGATTTCTGTCTTGTCCATCAATACTTGACCATTTTCATCTTTGACTGCTACTGATCTTGTTTGCCACTTCCTATTGACATTTCTCATAAGTTTGTAGACCTCTCTAGTATTGTGTTCTCCATAGTACTGTTCAATGTCTTTGCACTGGTCCTCCAACCATTTAGCTTTATCAGATCTTGTTGCTTTCCATACTTCATTGCATTTTTGATGGTATAATTCATCTGCTGCCTCTGAATTATCTCTTTTAAGTTTCATCAATTTTCAGTCAATTTTAGGGTTTCCTGAGTTATCCATTTCTTGTTGATCTTTTCTCTTTCAGGAATTACTTCCTCTATTGCTTTTTTTAGCACTGTAGTCAGTCGGTCTGCTCTTGTATTTATATTTTGTTTTTCACTTGCGGTCTTAAGCTTAGATTCCAATATGTTCTTATATGCTGTTCTTAGCCTGCCTTCATTTAGTTTTGAGATGTCTCTAGCTTTTTGGAACTTTCCTTTGTACTTCTGTTTCAGTTTTATTCTTATATTCGCAATCACTAAACTGTGGTCCGAATCAATATCAGCTCCTTGGAATGATTTTCACTGTTGAACTGAGGTTCTCCATTTCTGGTCTATTAATATCAGGTCGATCATAGTTCCGGTGTTTGCCATCAAAGGAGCTCCACTTCCATTTACAACAATATTTTTGTTGAAATTTGGTATTACAAATCGTCAGGTTGTTATCCGTGGGAAATTCCAGAATCATCTCTCCACGTTCATTTCTTTCTCTATATCCAAATTTTCCCATAACCTTTTCCCATCCTGTGTTATTTTTGCCAATCTTTGCATTCCAGTCTTCTCTAATGATGAGTATATTGTGCTTTGGAACCTCATCAATTACTAGTTATAGATCACTGTAAAATTTCTCAATGTCTTTATCTGCACTCTCTGCAGTGGGTGCATATATTTGAATGGTTGTGATATTAAATGGTTGGGCACTGAATCTTGCAACCATTATTCTTTCACTAACTAGTTTGTATCCTATCATTGCCTGACAGGCCTTGTTACTTAGCAGGAAACCTATGCCTGTTTCATGCTTACTTTCATTTCCTGACCAGAGAACTCTTCCACCTTTTGATTCCCCTGACAATGTCCATCTCATTTCTGAAATACCCAATATATCACATCTGTATTTCTTCACTTCTTCTTGAAGCAACTGCAATTTTCCAGTTGCCTAGAGTGTACGGACATTCCATGTGCCAATTGATATTAAATCCTTTACAGCTCTCAGGTTGATTTTTTTGTCTTTGTTTTCAGTAACTGATTTTTCGATCCAACCCTGATTACTCGATTGGGGATGCAGACCTTGGTTGACTAGGCGACATCCAAGTCGGCACGAGTCTTTTTTCTTGTGCTTTGGCATCAGATGTCAATCGTGTTTTCTTTTCACTGTCAGCACATTAACACTTATCTGACAAGCCTTAGTCTTCCTTGAAGAGCTTGGGAGAGAATCAGAAGGAGAATATAGATTTAGGCTTAAGATGGCCTAAGCTTGCCTTGATGCAGGACCATCATAGAACTTCTGTGGCATTTTATAGAGTTACTGGAGTTGTCCACTAACCCACCACGTCCTGAGAGTATTGACGCTTCTTGTCCAGGACTGCTTATTGGCTATTTGTTGTTAGCCAACATCTCTGGTGGCCATTCCCCGATCCACAACTTGGGGACCCGTCTGGTGGCATGTAGCTTTGCCACCCCAGACCGGATTCATGAGGACAGAAGAGGGTAAAAAGGGAGGAGGAATGCTATTGATGATAGAAAAAGAATTATGTCCATATAAAGTAGAGATGCAAGAGGGAAATAGTGCCAGTGGTTTTGAGGCAGTATAGTGTGAGATAGAGGTGAATGGAATCAAATACTTGGTGGGATGTTGTTATAAACCAGGTAATGTGGATAGTGGTGATAATGAAATGTATAATCAAATTAGCAAAGCAAATAAGAAAAGGATGATCATTATGGAATGATGAGATAGCAACTGGAAGTAAAGAAAATGAGTTTCTTGAGTTTTTGAGGGATAACTACCTCAGACAGTATGTAACAGAGGGCACACGAGGATTGAGGGTCTTGAATTTGGTCATCTCATCAGAGGATGTAATTATAAATGATATGTCAAATCATTCACCAATTGGTGAGAGTGACCATAACATGATTACCAGGATGGTTGCCATTAGTGTGAGGACCTCTGTGAGAAAAGAGTATATGTGGAACTACAAGGGGGTGATTATGAAGAGCTCGGGAGACAGCTTGTGGGTGTAGCGTGGAATGAGGAGTTAGCTGGAAAAGTGATCAATGCAGCTTGGGGTATTTTCAAAAACTGTCTAGTAGATGCAATGTCTAAATGTATTCGAAGGATGAGAAGGTTAAATAAGGTAAGTGTGAAATGGATGAAAAAGAGATTAAGCATGCAGTACAGGGAAAAAGGGAATTATGGAGGCAGCATAAGAGAAGTGGAAATAACCAATTCCATGAGGACTACAAAGAGCAGGCAAGGTTGGTGACTTGGTTGGTGAGGGTAGCTAAAGAGAGGTATGAACAGCAGTTAGCTAATGATGCCAAAAAGAATATAAGGAGTTCTTTCAATATGTAGCCAGCAAAAGAAAGAATGATTAATGAAGGGTTGCATTGATTGGAGAAAATGGTATAAAGACAGCTGATGTAGAATGTCTGGTGGAGATACTTAATGAGCAGTTCATAAAGGTCTTTCAATCTTGTGAACGAGACTTCATTGAGGGATTGAGAGCATTTGATGATGGGGAGGAGAGACTGACTGTAGGTGAGCAAGAGGTGTATGGGGAGTTGAGTAAACTAGATGTTAATAAGGCTGTGGGACTTGATAATATATGACCACGTATTCTGAAGGAATGTGCCAGGGAGTTGACACCTGCCTTGGCATATTTTTTTAATATGAGTCTTGCATTTGGTCAAGTTCCTAAGTATTGGAAGGAGGGCAAGACTGTCCCACTTCATAAAGGAGGTGATAGAGCTCAAGCATCAAACTATAGGCCTATCTGTGTGTCAGGTGTTGTGTTTAACTTGTTGGAGAAACTTGTGAGAACTAGGATCCAGAGTTGGCTTGACAACAATGGTATTATCTTTGATGGACAGCATGGATTTGCTAAAGAGAGATCATATTTTAGTATTCTACTTACTTATTACAATAAAGTAACTGTTTCCTTGGACAGAGGAAAAGGATATGCAGTGACTTGGATTTCACAAAGGCTTTTGATAAAGTACCTTATGATAAATTGGAGCAGATGGGGTTGGATATTAGATTGGTGCATTGGATTGGAGATTGGCTGTCTGATAGGTATCAACAAGTTGTGTATGGGGGGAACGATGTCGAGAAAAAGAGTGCCTCAGGGATCTGTTTTAGGGCCATTACATTTAACTTGTATGTTAGTGATATTGGTGAAGATTTAGATGGAGATATTCAGTTGTTTGCAGATGATGCAAAGTTGGGATGACCATGAAGAACAATGAAGATGTTGTGGACTTACAGGAAGAATTGAATAGATTGAGTAATTGGGCATGGGAATGGGTATGTGAGTTCAATGTTGCAAAATGTAAGGTTTGAAATTTGGAAAACGAAGATGGGAAGCAAAATTTATGCTTGGTGAGAATATATTTTTGGAGGTAGAGGAAAAAGGAGATCTCTGAGTGATAGTGGATAAGGATCTAAAATTTAGGGGACACATCGCCAAAATTGTTAAGACAACACAAAGGCGTCTGAGAATTATCATTATCATTATTATTACGGGCAACTCCAGGGAGTCCTCAGTCTCATCGAGAGAGGCCCTAAACATCATGTCCACACAACTATACAGCATTCTCACGGTATCTATCATACCTTGCCTTGAACTCACTCACCGTCATAGCACCCACAACAGACTCTGGCAGCTTATTCCACTCATTTACCACTCTAAAAGTAAAGAACCCAGCTCTAACACCCCTGCTAACCACACTCTTACCCAGCTTCCATAGGTGTGCCCTAGTTCTCCCACCACCAGTCCTGATCTCAAAAATGTCCTCTGAATTAATCCTATAAACACCCTTCAGCAATTTGAATGTCTCAATTTATCTCCCCTGTTCCACCTATCAGCTAATTTCTGCAACCCACAAATCTTCAACCTGTTTTCATAAGATTCATTCCATAGACCTGCTATCATCTTGGTCTCTCGCCTCTGGATCCTCTCCATCTCCTCCCCATCAAGAAGAAACCTAGGTGACCAAATCTGGGCACAGTAGTTGAGATGAGGTCTTATCAAGTTTCGGTACAGAGGTACAATAACTTGCTTGTCTCTGATCGTCAAAGTATTTTTCAACAACCAAGTGAGTTGATAAAATGATTTAACTACTTTTGCAATATGCCCCTTAAATCATCTCCCTGTCCACCGACACTCCCAAGTCCCTGGCAGCATCAATCTCCTGGAGTACAGTTCCACCAATGTGGTATACTGCTGCTAATATTTTCGCCCTCAAAATGCATAACCTTACATTTTGTCACATTAAATTCACATTCATTCTCCTTTGCCCCAAACTCCAATCTATCCAAGTCATCCTGCAAGATTTTGACATCTTCTGCATTCACTATTGCCCTACCCAACTTTGTATCATCAGTGAACAATGTTCCTCTTAGATCCTTCAATATATCGTTTATGAACAAATTAAACAGCAGTGGTCCAAGAACAGAACCCTGCGGCACACCACTAGTCACAGGCCGTCTTTTGGGCTCGACTCCTGAATAAACTACTCTCTGATATCTCTCCATTAACCACCCACCTATCCATCTTACAAACCTTATATTCATTCTCACATGTTGTAGTTTACGGATTAGAATTCTATGTGGTATCCTGTCAAATGCCTTTGCCAAGTCCAGCAGTATCAATGTAAACCCCTTACCTTTATCCAGTTCAGCCGTCACTGTGTTATAAAACTTCAGCAAGTTACTGTGGCATCATCTACCCTTCAGAAAGCCATGCTGTCCCCCATATAGTATCTCATTTTCATTAATCCATTCCTGTATGTTTCCCTTGACTACTTTCTCCAAGACCTTGACAACGACTCCTGATATGCTGATCGGTCGGTAATTTGCAACAGTAGTCTTGGATCCTCCTTTATGCAGCAGAAATATTTTCTCCTCTTTCCACACCTTCGGGACTAAACCAGACTCGAGATTCAGATTAAACAACATGGTCAAGGGCACTGATAATTCTTTAGCCGCTTCACATAAGACCTGTGCCGGTATACTATCCAATCCCACAGATGTATTCACATTAAGGTTCTGTAATAGACTATTCACCTCTACTTCATTCATCACAATTCCCATATAAACTAATGGTTCCTTCATTTTTTCAATGTCACCACCTGGATAATATACTCTTGCAAAGTGCTCGCTCAGTAATTCCACTGTACCAACTGATTCAGGGACCTCCTTACCATCATCATTCCTTAAAATCATTTTGCCGTGTACAGTTTTTTTTTTTTTTGCTTGCAGCATATTGAAAGAACTGTTTGGGATTCTCTTTAGCTAGTTTCCTTTCATAATCCACTTTTGCTTTTTTTTTACCACACTCGTTACCCTTCTGGCTTGGGATTTATACCGTTTGTGTGCCTTCAGGTCACCTTTTTCTTTAAATTTCCTCGACAGTTGTTTCTTTTTTTTGAAGCTCAAACTTAATGGTGTTATTCATCCATTTAACCCCTACTTGTTTTACTATTCGGACCCTAGGTATACAATCAGCTATAACCTCCTGTAAATGCTTGACCAATTCCCATGCTCTATTGACATCCCACCCTTGCAGTTTTACATGCCATTGCACTGATCCAAGCAATTTCCTAAGCTTGTCATACTTGCCAGCACGGTAATTCCACATATACCCTGAATGAATGCAGAGACACTGACGTGTAGAGGTAGGGAAATTCTTGTTCCATTGTATATGGCTTTGATTGGACAACACATGGACTATTGTGCCCAGATTTGGTCACCGGGTTTTCAGAAGGATGAAGAGATGTTGGAAAGGGTCCAAAGGTGGCCGACTAAGGTAGTTTCTGACTTCTGGAATGTTGAGTATGATGAAAGATTGAGAAGTTTAATTTGCAGAGTCTGGTGGACATAAGGAAGAGGGGAGATTAGATAGAGACCTACAAGTTGGTAAGGGTTCTTATAGGATCAATGCTGGAGAAGTTCTACAGAGAATAGTGGGAGATCAGGAGAGAACCAGAGGTCACCCTGGAAACTGCATAAAGAGGGTGTGAGAGGCAGGTGTTTTTCGTGCAGAGTTGTGAATATTTGGATTGCCTTGCCTGAGAGTGTGGTGTCTGCAAGGAGTTTGAATGTGTTTAAGTCACGGTATGATGAGCTGTGTGTGTGATAAAAGGACCACCCAGATGAGTCTTTGACTCCTAGAGGTCTTGGGGTAATAATAATAATAATAATAATTATATATACCCATACGGATATGTGCTTTGCATTATGGGGTACTAAGGCAAGTGATCAGAACTTATACCAACTTTACCACGAGTTGCTCCCAATCCTGAGAATATTTCAGGCGCAAACTTTGTTTGCTTACACTTGGATAAAGTATTAAACCAAATATGTAATTGGAGTACTGTTAATGGTAGCAGATGAGTTGTGCTCAGTTATTTGTAGGTATCACCTTCCCACCTTGTCCTTTTAAAATCATATCTTCAACCTTATATCCATCTTCACCCTTTCCTCCAGCCTGTTTCACTGTGCCATGCTTCTTCACAATCATCCTCTGATTATTAACTGCACTTACTTTCTCGATTCTGTGCATTCTTAGCAAAAGTATCTTCTCTAAATGTCCAACACCAAACCAATTCAAATACAATTTATCTACTTTAAACTACTTCAACTTCTCTTCTGATTCACCTCCATAGATTACAAACTGAATTCCTTGGTTTAAAAAAAAAAAAAGTCAAAAGATAATTAAGTCAAATTACGTTTTGACTCTTTCTTCAAATACTAACTCATTCAGATAATGCAACCTCTTCTTTGTGCATTATTGAAATTAATTATCTCTTTTATAACAAAAGAACAAACAGATTTCTAACATAAGCAAACTGAGTATGCACTGAGAGAGAGAGAGAGAGAGAGAGAGAGAAAGTTGGACCTCCCACTATGAGTCTTAACTCCAAGGAAGTCCGATGATGGTAATAATTTTCGTCATCTTTTACAAAAACATAGTGCATATATAAATGCTTGTAATGTTTACATTTACTTTACAAAGTCAGAATAAACCTCAGTATTTCTCAGCCTACTAAATCAAATAATTAATTCTGCACTATAAAATTGTAAAAGATGATGAAAATTATTACCATCATCGAACTTCCTTGACGTTAAGACACACAGTGGGAGGTCCAACTCTATCTTTCTCTCTCTCTCTCTCTCACCAACAGCTCATCATACCATGACTTTCTCTGCACTCACATTTTCAAGCCATGCATTTCAATCACCTGCTATTTTTCCATGCAAAAAACCTACTCCTCACTCCTCCTGCTCACATCCTCCATATACAGCTTCCAGAAATGGCTTCTGTTTCTTCACTGTCTTCAGCCATTCTTTGGAAAATCTCATCAACAAAGTTTGCCCCTGAAATATAATTTTTCCAAGTGTAAGCAAACAAAGTTATTTCTTTCAAAGTTATTTTATTCAAAGCTACTTATTTCTCTTTGTGCTGTAAATTATTCCATTCATGTGCAACAAGGTTTTGGAGGTTGGATGACATATCACCACATATTATTAATGAATATGCAAAATATTGACTGTATGTTTGACCTGGTTGTTAATGAATTGCAATAAGAATACCAAAAGAGTTAAAAGTGCCACTGATCAAACGAGGTTAAGACAGACATTTTCCATTGTAAATCAGTATGTGTATTTGCAGTTGTGGTTAAGGTATTGGAGAGATTAGGAGTAGAATACAGAAGTGAGTTGATAGATATATATAGGGTTCTCTACAATAATCAGCATTTGCTTAAAAAAAATGGTGGGTTTTACTTTAGCAGCTCACTTGCGTTTTTATGAAAAAACACAATATGAATAAGGAGAGGACTCATACATGGTAGTATTCTTGGAGTTTATGGTGTATTTGAGGTGTGGATAAGAGATTAGTTGTCTGAGTAAATATCAGCAAGTTGTGTATTTGGATAAAGAGTATCACAAAGGGGGAAAGGTAACCAGTGCCATGATTCTGGGTTTTGTTATTGAGTTGCTAGTGTTCAGTTTATTTGATAATAATATTTACTAACTCGCTGATGATTTCTGGCCATTGCCTGAGTGGTTAGCATATCCACTCTCCAGCCAAAAGGCTGCGGGTTCGAATCCCACCGTGGGCATAGATGTTTGTGATTGTCAGTGAAGTACTAGTGGTGGTAGTCGGCTGTAGATGGCATTGATATCAGATGACGATGGTTGGTGGAGAAGTGAGACAAAGAGTTGTAGAGTGAATGCCCTCCCTCGATGAGTCTTTGGACTCTTTTTCAAGTGTAAGCATGCTTTATTTGCTTACACTTGTATAAGGATTAAACCATGTATATAATTTCTTAGTATCTTTAATTTATAGTGTAACCAAGTGGAAAAACTTACAAGAACAATCTCTCTAATCTAGAGTATTTTAATAATAAGGTGTGCCACCTTTTGGCTACTCATATATTTTCATATACGAGTAGCCAAAAGTGAGGGTAACACAAAGGATTGCTGCAATAATGAGAAGGACTGACCTGCAGAGATAAAATGGTTATCATTCCGTTGTATAAGACTCTGATCAGACCACACTTAGACTATTGGTCTCAGATCTGGTACCCAGGATTTGAAGGGGATAAATTAACTGTGGAAAGGATACAAAGGCAGATAACAAAGATGGTGTCAGGACTGTACAATGTTAGTTATGAGGATCAGCTGAGGGAGTGTGGACTGCAGAATTTGGTGGATAGAAGAAGAAGAGGCGATATGATAGAGACTTTTAAACTGTTGAGAGGTGGTTACAAGGTTGACACTGGGGAGTTCCTTCGCTTGGTTGAACAGCGAAGAGTCATGACAAGGGGCCATCCCTGGAAGTTACGAAAGGAAACTGTGAGAAAGAGGGTGAGGAGTGGTTTCTTTCCATGGAGGGTGGTTGAATTGCCTGATGGAGTGGTGAGATCGAGAATGGTCAATGCATTTAAGGAGTGGTATGATAGACTTTGTGCTTCGTAGGAAGGACCTTCCTCGATGAGTCTTGATGGACTTGTGTTTCTTAGAAAGGACCTCCCAAGATGATGAGTCTTTTGACTCCATGGAGGCCTGAATAATAATAATAATAATAAAGTGAACATAACAAATACATCTGTCAGCATAAGTATGGTAAGTCAGGGCTTGTGCACAGAATCAAAAAAATGCTATTGTTTTTAGAATCAGCCGCAGAATTAAAAAATTATCCTAATCTTAAAAAAATATAGTTGTGTTAAACTTCCCAAGATTTGGGAAACTAATTCTTAGGCCTCCCACCCAACACAGCTAGGTAACCAACAGTATCTAAAGAGGGTGTCCCTCATAGGACTTCAGGTTTTCATTCTAATCTTTTCCACTCAATGTTTGTGCATTTTTTGTTCCAATTTTAATATTGTTTCCTTGACAATGTCTCAGTGATTCAGATGAAATATAGGAATCATTAAATGTGTTGCATAATTATTTATATGTGCTGTATTTATTCCATTAAATTACATGAGTTCAAAGCAGCACTCAAGTCCAAATAGTCGACTGTTAATACTTCCTCCTACCCACTTCATTTCACACAATACTCTTTCACGATCACTATTTCTATTTGTTCCTTGCATCTTCCTTTTAAATGAGCACAACTCCCCTGCCATAACAACAGCTTCTCTTTCTTTTCTGCTCTGTCTGTTCTCCACAAAAAATTACATATCCCTTCATTTCTATTACTCAAAATGTCATCCTTGTTTTCAACCACATCTCACTTATTCCAACAATATTTGGACATATTAACTCTATCACTGTTACAATTTCATTCCTCTTATTTTGAGTACTTCTGGCGTTCATAAGCACACAGTAGTTCATTTCTAATTTCTGTATTAAGTCCCACTGACCCCACCTTTCAGATATGATTGCTTAATACTGCCCCGCCCCACAGGCCATTCATCACTGATACACCTTTCCCGAGATATAAATGTTAGTCCCATATCCTTTACTATCTTAATCCTTCCTTGCACAACTCACAAATCCACTCTTGAAACCATCATTGACACTTATTGCACAATGACTCCTTTTCCACTCTGACCCTCCCCACATCTCCTTGTCCATCTTGTTCCTTCTCTCATTCTCTTTACTCAAATATGAAAATGAAAAATGAAATGAGGGACAGGTGGAGTGATGTTAGATATCTAGTGGAAACTAATGAAAGTGTGCAAGATAACAGAATGAAAGAAAAAAGAGTAAAAGAGGTGATGAGTGATTTGATTCCAGAATAGCAGTATATGGGAGACTCCATAATTAGAGGACTAGTTACTGAGAGAGTCCCATTACTCATTCTCCCATATCTCTCAGAATGAGTAAGATAATTAAGACATTGAACATGAGGAAGAAATGAAGACAAGAGTTAGTCGTGATTGTGGGAATGAATGATCTAAGTGGACATAAGAAGGATGTGAGGACGAATATCAGAGGCTATTGAGAAGAGGGAAAGATAACAGTGGAGTAGCAAAGTTTGTCAGTGTGTTGCCAAGCTATGATGATGATGATGAGTTGCAATGAAGAGCCAAAATCATGAAGAATATGAGGAGTATTCGAAATGACAAAGCTGAGTTTGCTCCACTGATTGAGGTGGAATGCCCAAAGATATTTGGAATAAGTGAAACTTGGTTGTCTGAAGAGGATGTGGTTGGGAATAGAAATAGAATGATATGTATACTTTTCTGGAGGGATAGAAATGCAAAAAGAGGTGGAGGGGTGCTATTAATGATTACAGAGGAACTGTGTCCACAAATTATGGAAGTTCATAGAGCATGTGCACATTTTGAATCTGTGTGGTTGTTGTGAAGCTGAAATAAACAGGTTAGTATATCCGATAGGATGCTGTTATAGGCGAGGGAATGCAGAGAATGCCGATTGTGAAATGTTAAGGCAAATTAGTTGAGAATGTTAAAAGAAGGTGATCCTCCTGGGAGACTTTAATTACAGATACAGAATGAAAGGATGAGATAGTGTATGGGGAACAAGGAGAGTGAGTTTGTGCAGTTTCTGAGAGATAAGTATCTTGAGCAGCTAGAGGCTTTAATGTTTTGGATTTGGAGATAACTTCACCAGATGATGTTGTTAATGAAGTATTGACACTGCTGCCAGTTGGTGAGAGTGATCATGAGGTACTTGTTTGGGAAGTGATAAAACAAGAAAAGGTTACTGCCAAAAATGGATACATATGGAAGTATAAAGCAGGTGATTATAGGAAGCTCTGCAGTTAACTAGCATCAGTATATTGGGTAGATGAACACAGTGTAAAAGATTTTGACAATGCATGAAACTCACAAGGCAGTGTATCTAACAAAAATAACGTATGACTGCATTCCAAGGGTTAAGCGAGTAAATAGAGTAGGAGTGAGATGGATGAACAGTGAAATCAAGCAAGCTGTGCTGGAAAAGAAAATGTTATGGAGGAGGTACAAGAAAGTTGGTGGTGATCGGATCCATGAAGAGTATAAAGTTTAGGCTAGAAAGGTGACAAGCATGAAGAAAGAAAGAAAGAAAAGGTGCAGTACGAGAGGAGATTGGCTAGTCAGACCAAGATTAACTCAAGGGAATTTTTCTGATCTATGGAAAGCAAGAGAAAGAATAATTATGGCAGATTAACACTGGTGGATAGTCATGGCAGTAGATTAACAGCTGCAAAGGATATAGTGAAATTATTGAACGAGCACTTTATCAGCATATATCCTACTGGTATAAATGACGCCATGCAATATAAAGAAGAGAGGCAAATATTAGGAGAATTGGAAGTGAAAGAATCAGAGGTGTATCAGATATTGGTTGGGATGGAAGTTAATATGGCTGTGGAATGGATGACATATCACCACGTATTCTTAAGGAATGTGCACCCCCATTGGTTATGCCCTTGACTTGGTTATTTAATAAAAGTCTTGCAGTAGGAAGGGTACAAAGGGTTCCTAAAGAGTGGAAACAAGGCAAAATAGTATTCATCCACAAGCATGGTTCTAGGACAGAAGTCTCCAACTATAGACCAGTCTACTTGGTTGTGGTCAAGGTGTTGTTGGAGAGATTGGTAAGGAATAGAATACAGGATTGGGTTGATGGACAGCATTCTTTATTATGGTCAGCATGGATCTATAAAAGGTAGGTCCTGTCTTAGCAATTTACTTGCATTTTATGATAAGGTAACAAGTGTGCTAGATAAGGGAGAATCATATACAGTGATATTCTTGGACTTTTTTAAAAGCATTTGATAGATTTACTATGTGATAATTTGGTGCACCTACAGAAATAAAATGGTCCTCATTCCCCGGAGATGGAATTGTTGCTACCTATGGCCGCAGGCAATTAAACATGAAGGCAGAGGGTGCTAAGAATCCCCAGGTAACCACATCATGATGCCATTGGAAACTAGACCTTGGAACATTAAACTGTAGGACTCTGAGCAGTGAAGCACTGCTAACTGAACTAACCGAAGAGACTAAAATGCAACATTCTTGGACTGTGCAAAGTCGAATGTAATGGTGAAGAAATTCTTCTATTAAAAATTGGAGACATATTATATTATAGAGGCCAAGATAAGGAAAGAATCAGTAGAGTTTTCTTGATCAACAAAAAACTGAAGAACATAATAGAATTTGACAGTGTATCTGATCGAATAGCAAGTATTGTTGTTCAAATCTCGAAAAGATACACTCTTAAGATCATCCAAGTCTATGCACCAACAATAAGTCATACTGACAAAGGAACTGAAGCCTTCTATTGTGATGTATCCCAACTCTACAATAAAGGAAAACATCATTTCAGAATTGTAATGGGAGACTTTAATGCTATAATTAGTATTCAACATTCAGATGAAAGCTCAATGGGAAATTTTGGATATGGCATGAGAGATGACAGAGGAGGAAGGTTAATAGAATTTGCAAAAAAAGAAAACCTCTATATCATGAATTCCTTTTTCAAGAAAAAAACACATAGAAAGTGGACATGGAAAAGTCCAAATGGAAAAAGTAGTGAAATTGACTTTATCCTCAGCAATAAGAAAAACATCTTTCAGGACTGCTCTGTCATAAACACCTTCAATATTGGAAGTGACCATCACATGGTATGCAGTAAAATCCAAATAAACTGTCAAAAAAGAAGGTAGAAAAATGTTTTGGAGATCAAAGCAAAACATAGATGTACACAAACTCAACATTAAAAAAAGATACATTCCAACACGAACTAAATAATAGATTTCAACATCTTATTATAGATGACAATGCTGATCTATTGGAAAGCAATGATATCATTATCCAAAACTTTTTACAATGCTCACTTGAAATAGCTGGTACCACAGAACAGAAACAAAACAAAATCTCTGAAGAAACAAAACAGCTTATGAAGAAACAAAGAGAAATGAAACAATCAGTTAACCTACAGAATAAAACTGAATACACTGAATTGTGCAGAACAATCAGAAAACATATCACAGAAGAAATAAGAAAATTCAATTGTAAATTCATACCACAAACAATTGAAAACAACCGTAGTCTCAAAGAAGCCAAACAGCAAACAGATGGTTGCAGTCAAACTACAAGACGGGGACCATCACCAGAGATAAATATGTTATAGCAAAAAGAATTGAAGAATTCTACTCAATATTATATCAGAATGATGAATGAAATGAAGACAACTACGATACAGCTGAAGTACCACAGATTCTACCAGAAGTTATGCAGAGCATCCAAAGCTTCCAAAATGGGAAAGCTGCAGGTGAGGATGGAGTTATAGTTGAACTAAAAACAGGTGGAGAAATAATATACAAACTCTTAGCAAAACTATTTACTTTATGCCTGAAAATAAAATGATGTACCAACAACATGGAAGAAGGCTACCCTAATTCGGACACATAAAAAAGGTGAGATAGAAGACTTGACGAATTACCGACCTATCAGTCTACTATCAGTGGTCTACAAAGTGTTTACAAAAGTCTTAGCTCATAGGCTTTGTTCGACTCTGGACCTAGCACAACCAAAAGAACAGGCAGGCTTTAGTATGATGGACCATATTCAAGTTGTACAGCAGATTATTGAAAGGTGTAATGAATATCAATTACCACTATGTCTTGCTTTTATTGACTATGAGAAAGCCTTTGATTCACTTAAAAATTGTGCAATACTTAAAGCATTACAAAACCAACAAGTTGAGGAGCCCTACATCCATCAAATCAGCATACACCAATGCCACAGCAGCAATTCATTTTAATGGAAACATCTCTACTGTGTCATCCTGACTTATAACATCTCTACACAGAAAGTTATAAGACAGAGTGACACAATATCTCCAAAATTATTCACAGCATGCCTAGAAGAAATATTCAAACTTCTTGATTGGGAAGGGAAAGGTCTGAAGATAAATGGAACATATTTAAACCATTTACGCTTTGCAGATGACATAGTTATCTTTACTTCAACTGCACGTAATTACAGACTCGTATTCATGAGCTCCAAATCGCTAGCAGAACAGCAGGCCTAAAGATAAACCTAAAGAAGACCCAAGTTATGTTCAATAGCTATGTCCAACCAGAATAATAAAAATCAATAATGAGGAAATTAAACAAGTAGATCATTACATATACTTAGGACAACAGATATCAATAGAACAAAATATCATGGATGAAATTAAAAGGCACACAATGCTTGGGTGGAAAGCATTTGGAAAATTACATTCAATATTTAAAAGCCAATTACCATTATACCTGAAGGAGAAAAGTTTTTAACCAATGTATTGTTTCTATACTGACATATGGCTGTGAAATATGGACACTGAATGCAAAGGAAATTCAAAAATTAAGAACAACACAATTTAGTATGGAAAGAAGTATGCTTGGTATCACAAGATTGGATCACAAAAGGAATACATGGATAAGAAATCAAACCAAAGTCTCTGACATCATAGGAAGAGTGAAACATCTGAAGTGTCAATGTGCTGGGCATATTGCTCGAAGACAAGATCAGCGATGGACAAAAGAAGTATTGGATTGGATTCCACAAGAGGAAAAACGACCATGACCTAAATCAAGGTGGATTGATGATATCATCGGATTTGCAGGAGTGACATGGAAAAAGAGAGCCATGGACAGAGAGTTTTGAAGTAATCTGGAAAGGCCTTCATCCAGCAGTGGATCGACAATGGCTGATGATGGTGATGAATTTGGTGTACAAGCTGCAGAGAATAGTAATAAATAGCATATTGGTTAGATGGATCAGAGATTGGCTGTCTGTACAATACCAGCAGGTTTTGTGTGTGTGTGCACGTGCGTGCGTGCATGTGTGATGGAGCAGTGTCTCTCAAAAATGGAGGTAACCAGTGGTGTGGCCCAGGGTTCTGTTTTCTTGGGTCCCTGCTGTTTAAGTTGTTTGTAAACAATATATCATGTGGACTGACTGGTGATATTCAGTTGTTTGCTGATGGTGCAAAGTGGGGAAGAATTATAAGTAGCACTGCTGTATAATAATATAATAATAATAGAATTATAAGTAGCGGGTTGGAAGAACTGGAGGGAGATGGCTGGAGTGTTATGTGATAAGAGGGTGCCAATCAATCTGAAAGGCAAAATTTGTAGGACAGTGGTGAGGCCAGCTATGACATATGCTATAGAAACTGTGGCCCTGAGGAAAAATAACATCAGTAGGATGGAAGTAGCAGAGATGAGAATGCTTAGATGGATGTGTGGTGTGACCAGAAAGGATCGTCTGAGAAATGACTATGTCAGGGGAACAGTGAAAGTTATGAACTTAGGTGCAAAAATACAGGAGGCAAGGTTGAGATGGTTTGGTAATGTGATGAGGAGGGAGGACGAATATGTGGGAAGAAGGGTCATGCAGATGGATGTGCAAGGAAGGCAGAAGTGTGGGCGGCCAAAGAAGAGATGTAGGGAGCTGATAGAAGAGGACTTAAGGATGAAGAACTTTGATGTGGTGACAGCCCAAGACAGGAAGGTGTGGAGGAGACTCATTATCAACAGTGACCTTACTTAAGTGGGAGAAGCTGCAGAAGAAGAAGAAGAAGACTGCTGATGTTAATTCCTTTCAGGAAGATTTGAATAGACTTTGTTTTACTTGGACAAATGAGTGGGGTAGTAGTTTTAATATCAATAAGTGAAAGATGTTGCATTTTGGAATGCAGAAATATAAGACTGTGTACTATATCAGTGGTACCATACTGCAGGAAGTGGATGAGATTAGAGATTTGGGAGTGATGGTTGATGACAGTAGACTGAAGTTTAGAGTGCATATTGCTAGGGTTGTAAAGGATACATATCATAGTGCTGCTATGATAACAAGTACTCTAACACATAGGGATAAGAAAGTGGTTGTGCCACTGTTGTACTATTGTGCTCAGATCTGGTCACCTAGTTTTCAATGTGAAGTGGAAACATTGGAGAGGGTCCAGAGATGAGTGACTAAGACAATGTTGGAACTTTGGAATGCTGGCTATGGAGAGAGGTTAAAGAAATGTAGATTGCAGAGTTTGGTGGATAGGAGGAAGAGAAGTGATATGATAGAGACATTTAAGTTAGTTTGAGGATTTTATCAGATTAATCCAGAGGGGATTATAAAAAGAGTAAAAGGTGAGAGGGGAAGAACCAGAGGTCATCTCTGGAAATTAATTAAAAGTGTGGTGAAGAGGGATGTGAGGAGAAGATTTTTTACATGGAGAATTGTCAGTGAATGACACAACATTACCAGAATGTGTTGTTAATGCAAGGAGTGTTAAGGATTTTAAGATTCTACATGATAAATATATTGTCAGTTGAATGAACCTCCTGCAGTGAGTCTGTTGAGTCTATGGAGGGTGGAGTAATATTAATAATAATAACAATAATATGCTAGCAGAGCTATGTAAGGAGAAGGGCATGCAGTTTGTAAATGTATGGATTGTGTTTGAGCGAAGAATGAAATTATACCGGTGCAATGGGTTGCATTTAAATGGCTTTGAGGTGAGTGTATTGGAGAAAGTATTGCTGGATGGAAGTACAGTGTGTGTGATGTGTGCAAGAAATCAGAAGAAAGAAATGAATGGAAAAATATTGAAGAGACAGAAGTGCTTGGCAGTGGAAATAGTAGTAGTGTGAGAGATAAAGAGAGAGCAGGAAAATGGGTGGACAGGGAAACATGGCATAGGGAAAGGTTGATGTTAAAAGTTGTAGCAAATGTATATATGAGAATGGAGTATATTGCAATTTGGGTGGAGTAGTTGCAACTGAGCAGATATATGTGTGGTGATAATGATGATTGGTAATAAAGGTGAAATCACAAACAACATGTGGCTTGGATAGGACTGGTTATAGACCTAAAAATGAACTGCTATCTTTATTTACAAATGCCAGAAGTATTAGAAATAAGGAGGATGAAATGGTTTCAGTGATTGAGTTTATTTGCCCAAATCATTGGAATAAGGGAAACATGGTTGAATGAAGAATGAGGAGAAGATTTTTTACATGGAGAATTGTCAGTGAATGACACAACATTACCAGAATGTGTTGTTAATGCAAGGAGTGTTAAGGATTTTAAGATTCTACATGATAAATATATTTTTTGTGAGGATAGAAAAGGCAAGGGAAGGGGATTGCTTCTGATGATAGCAGAGGAATTAAGTCCACAGAAGATAGACATGAAAGAGGGAAATAGTGGCAATGGTTGTGAGCAAATCAGAAAGAACTACAGAAAATTAGATTATTCGAAATGAAGTGCTTAAGAAAAATAAATAAGACTCCTTGGTCAGAACACCAAACAAATGAGAAAGTCAAACACGAATTAAACTATAGTGAAGATATCATAGCTATAATTCTCAAACAACAATTAAGATGGTTTAGACACCTTCATAGAATGTCCTTTCACAGATTACCACATATCGTCTTGAATAGAATCATTGGAGGAAGAAGATCAAGAGGGAGACCAAAAAGAATTTGACTACAATCTTTGAAGGAAAGGTCACAATTATCGAGCTTCAGGGAGATGACAGAAATAGCCAGAGATAGAACCAGCTAGCAAAGATTTGAACACAGGGGACTCAAGTCATCATTTAATGGATGAGAAAGAAAAAGCAGATAGGAGGGGGTAGAATGATATGACAGAGATATACTGTATTTTTCCTGAAATTAAAGCTAAAAAAAACGTGGTGCAAGATATATGCAGGGATTTTTGGAAACTAAAGCCTTCAGGAAAAAACTGAAAATGGATGACTTACCAAGAACCTCCTATTCGCTGTTGCCAGTTCTGGCCTCAAGAACAGTTTCCTTCTGTGCATCGTCAAAGTTATCTGCCCAAATAGCATCATCTTATTTCCCATTTTTTGCTTGAAATAAAAAGCAAAAATTACTAGTAATTTACAAGACTTGAGATACGTAATGAACAATCCTTCATGAATGACTAATGAGAACTGAAAGAAAATTTCAAAATGAACAGCAAAGGTAGGTCAGTAGAGATAGAACAGCTATGAAGATGTGTATATGATTAGTGTGGTATTAACAAAAGATCACACAACCCAACAACAAAAGCAACAGACAATTTTATAGGCAAAATGCTAATTCTCTTTAACTGAATTCCATAATATCTGAAACTGCCATAACAGCATTCACTATATATTTATTAGTTTTAACACATTCACGATGGGACGGTGCTTTTCCTGTTTATCATTCTGACGGAACTTCTCATTGTCATTTGTGTATCTCTTTCATGTCATGCAGGCGGCTAACTCAAAGTTTCAATCCTTGAATTTTATTGCTGCCTCCGTGTCAGTGCTGGCGGGCAGACTTGTACACACATTATTTAGCATTTTTGCGGTAGAATTTTATTTGAAGTTAGCCTTTGTGATATGTCTTAATGACATTGAAAATTTCAAATGCAATCAAGCAAACATTTATTTCATGTAATTGAAAAATTGGACAATAGTTTTTAGTTAGATTCTGTGTTTGTCGTTGCAACATATGGTTTTTCTTGAGTCTATACAGCATAGTTTCTGTGCGAGGGATACGTGATTCATTTGTTAGTGCCATTTTTATCTCATTTGTCTCTAATTGCACTATTTGTTGAGAAATATATTACGCAGACAGCAAATGTCTCTATACCTTATTCAGTGATTCAATAAAGCTATCTTGTTTTTCCTGCACCTGCAGTATAGTGGCTGTTGGGGAGGGGGCATGTTGTTTACTATGGGGAGTTAGTTACTATTGCCCCGACATGAAGATGTTTAAACTTTTTTTTGTATGCAAGGCATGTGCGATACTTTTTTTTTTTTTTTTTTTTTTTTTTTTTTTTTTTTTTTGTAAAGCAAAATCAGAAGTGCAAGTTATACCCAAAGGCGAGTTATATTCGAGTAAATATGGTATCAGTTGGTATGGGATTTTTATCAAATTATTGTTGAAGAGGTTTTTTGTAGAATTGGGAGATGGGGAGAGAACAAGAGTTCATTCCTGGAAACTGTATAAGAAAGTATTTACTAAAATAAACAGCCAAAAGGCTTTACTTCGGCATGCAAATTATCGAAATTTAGTGGATATTAAATCCAACATCATTTCAAAGCTGAATACAGAAACTATAAAAGTTTCTTGTGGAGATTGACCAGAGAGCTAATGGGAATACACCGTCGCCATACTACGAGTTACCCTCACTGAACCGAATAGGAAAGGCACGGCCACTAAAAGCATCTGTATATTGCTAGTGAAACCTTATAATGAACCAATTGAAGCCAATATACGGATTCTTCTAGCAGCCATGCCTTTCCTATTCGGTTCAGCGAGAGTAACTCGTAGTATGGCAACAGTGTATTCCCATTAGCTCTCTGGTCAATCTCCACAAGAAACTTTTATAGTTTCTGTATTCGGCTTTGAAATGATGTTGAATTTAATATCCACTAAACTTCGATGTATAAGAAAGGTGTGAGCAAAGGAATGAGAAGGAGAAGATTTTTTGCATGGAAAGTGGCATTGAAATGTATAGCCTGTGGCATCGTATGATGAGTTGTGAGTGTATCTCACAGGGGTTCCTCCCAAGATGAATTTTGGACAGCATGGAAGTCTGTAGATAACAATAAAACTATAATAGATACCAGAGAGTTAGACAGGCAATCAGCTGGCAGGTAACAGTAAGTTGTGTATGGGGTGCTGTATATCCATAAGAGACAAGTCATTAGTGGTATTTCTCAGGAGTCTGTTTCACAAGTGATTTTTTACTTCAACATTAATGCCATATAGAGTATTTGAAGATGATACAAAATTGAGAGCATTGAAAAGTCAAGCAGATGTTGTGGCCCAACAGGAGGATCTGAAGAGACTCTGAGCAGACAAGTAGAGATACCAGATTAGCATTAGACAGCGTAAGGATTTAAAATTTTGTAAGTAAGAATGGTACTCATCCCCTGGTTTTCATGGGGATGAGCATATATTAGAAAATGTCCAATGAAGATTTCTTTTATATATATATTTATTTATTTATTTATCCCACACACGAAAGGCAGAAGAGCCTATAGAAAATGGATGTCATTTGAGGGCAATACATGATATTGACTTGATGTTCTTAAACTATTGAAGATGACAGTCTGGAAAGGATGAAAGATGACTGGGAGTAGCACGTTTGGTAAGTATGCAGTTTTATTAATTTATTTTCAGTATTGATGACAACATAGCACAATAAAAAAATAATTAATATTTATTAATTTACTTCCTGATATTTCGCTAGTATTATATCCAGCATCTTCAGAGCACAAAAATAGTTTGTCAGAGAATGCCAAGTCTTCCATTTGATCTTGTGTGAAAAGGGTATCCAAGGCATAGTCTGCTAGACCCAAGTTGCCAACAACAGCGCTGGATTTATTTTTTATGTTCATTTCATCACAGCAGATGTCAGCCAGGTCACAAGAACAGGGCACTTCATAAACTCCTGGATGTGACAAAGAAGAGAGTTTGTCTATAGGTGAATGGATGAGAGTTGCCAATTTGACAAGGTTTAAATATAGTGCGAAGCTGATATTTGTTAAGCACTCTAGATATCTTTTCGGATGTGCCTTGAATGTATGGAATGGTAACAATTTTGCTATAGCCTTCAGAGGTAGATAATGGAGTGAATTTCTATAGAGCATTTAGTATTTGTTCTATCCTATGGGGGGGGGGGATTATAGCCATTGGCTAAGAAAGTGTGATGCAGGTGAGTGAGTTCAGCAGTAAGGGCAATGTCATTGAAACAGATAGTTCTAGCTCTGTGAATTAGTGTTTTTAGGCCATACTGTTGAGCTGGATGATTATGTGACTGTCTTTTGCTTTGCAGGTTTTCTGTAAGCTGAAAAAGATAAGAAACCATGTGGTAGCCATGTAATTCATGTATCCAAGAAGGGCAGAGAGTGATTAGCTTCCTGTTTCGTTCTGAAGTGGATTTTAGGGTATGGGCAATTTAAATGTACTCAATGTGTCTGAAGCAAGTGGTTAAATAGAAATTACATAATCAACATAGCATAGTCAAACCACTATTTCTACAGAGGATACTTTGAAAAGTATCCTCTGTAGAAATTGGCTAAAGGGGGAGCCCATTTTGCTGTCCCAACTACTTGTTCGTATATCTTCACTTTGCATGTAAAATAGCCTGCATGCAGTGTAAATTTAAATAGTTTGAATATATCTCTGTGGGGGGGGGGGGCAGGGAATGTGACTTTAGTAAATTAAGGGTTTCAATTAACAGTACATTACTAAATAGTGAAGTAATATCAAAACTAATCATTAAGTCTGAAATTTTTAAAGATTTGTTTTTCTAAAATACTTTTCAGGTGAACAGAATTTTTAACAAAAGGAGGGAGAATTATTTGTGAGAGTGGCTAGTAATTTAGCTAAAGGTTTAACAAGTTTGTACGTGGGACTGTTTATACTACCACAAAGCATGGTCTGCTAGACTGACTTGCTATAACGATAGTGCAGGACAAACTTTTTTTATCACATCCAGGAGTTTAAGAAGTGCCCTGTTCTTGTGACATGGCTTACTGAGGAACGACAGGAAGGACTGTTGACATCTGCTGTGGTGAACATAAAAAATATATCTGGCATTATCATTATGGCAAGTTGGGTATAGCAGACCATACTTTGGATACCCCTTCACACAGCATCAAATGAAAGAAAACAAAAGTGTTACAAAGAAGTCATTATAAGTCAGAGAGATTGTTTTTGGAATCAGCACCAGCTTCAAAACATATTACAAACATCAACAATTATGCTGCATAAATTATTATTATTATTATTATTATTATTTGGTAACCTCCATGGAGTCAACAGACTGATTGTGGGAGGTTCACTCAACCAGCAACATGTCTATCATAAAGAGCTCTTAAGTTATTTGCACTACCTGTACTCACAATGCATTCACTCATTAACAACTCTCCATGAAAAAAAAATCTACACCTCATTTACTTCTTCATCTCATCCCTATACAACTTCCAGATATGGCCCCTCGCTCTTCCTATCTTAACATCCATTCTTTTTATAATTTCTTTTGTATTAATCTGATATAATCCCTTAACAAACTTCAAGGTCTCTATCATATCTCCCCTTTTCCTCATATCCACCAACCACTGTAATCCACATTCTCTCAAACGCTCTTCATAACCAGCACTCCATAGTCTTGATATCACTTTGATTATTTGTCTTTGGACCCACTCCAGTGTCAGAATGAAAACTATGTGACTAAATCTGAGCACAATAGTCCATATGTGGTCTGACCAATGCCTTCTGGGAGACAGTCATTTTAAGATCAAATTAATACTTGTTTTCTTTCTTTTCCAATGTAGATGGCACCTAATTAGAACTTTAGTTCCTTGCATTAAAGATACCAAGAAATTATATACTTGGTTCAATCCTTTTCCCAAAGAGGCAAAACAATGTTCTGAACATGAAATATATTCACGTCTAAGCTACTTGCATATAAAGGCAATATAACTTCATGTCACTTGCCTTAGTGTGTATCCCATAATGCAAAGCACAACCCCTTTTGGACATGTATAATGCAGTGCATAATGGGAAGGGACACTACATGGGGAGTGCTTTGCATTATGGGATACATACTAAAGCAAGTGATATGAAGTCATTAGCCTCTATATACAAGTAGCTCAGACGTGAATATATTTCATGAACAGAGCCTTTGGGAAAAGGATTAAACCAAGTATATAATTTCTTGGTATGTTTAATGTATAATAACAAACAGCAACAATTATGGCTGAATAATTGTTGCTGTTGTTACATCTTTTAGTTCTTGCATTTTCCCTTATAATTTTGTTAAACTAGTATCACTGCTATACCAAACTGTTCTTATTTCATGTACTGTGACAAAATGTTTTTCTGCTCTGAAGATCAGTGCTCCTAACAGGCACTTAAGCACCCACAACTTTTCCAAGTATTCTTGAACTTCGAAACCGCAACTGTAACTCGAGGATAACGAGGTTAGCCCCATGCCTCCGGGTGTCCTATGTCTGTAGATGTGTGTTCACAGGACCGGTTTGCCTGTTCTCAGGGGATGAACAACTCAAGTTTCCAGGTGAAAAAACTCCCCTACCTCAGCATGAGATCAGCTAACTCGCCTTCCATTGAAAGAAACCAGATAAAAGTTCCTCACATCACTGATGAGAATCGAACTTAGGTCATTCCAAACCAAAGGCTTTTCTATACCAACTGAGCTATGGAGTCTTGTCTGCTCTGAAAATGCTGGATATAATACCAGTGAAATATCATCAAATAAGTTAATAAATATTTGACTCCATGAGGTCTTGGGGTAGTAATAATAATAATAATATTAATTTTTTTTCTTATCATTCTGTGTTGTCATAAATACCATGAAAATAAATTAATATGCACTGCCAACACATATGCCATTCCATGCAGTTGAGAATTCTTCGCAGAGACAATATCATATGCAAGTATGACAATTTGCTAAGTCGAAGTTAAAATTGGAACAGCAGCTAAAAAGGTTAGCCTTATCATTGAGGTGCCAAAACACCAATGCAATACCAAACTGTGTCAGAAGTAAAAGCAATTTTCACTTGGCCAAAGTACAGTGCATTTACAAATGAGTTTAGTACTATTATTATTATTAACAGTTGTTTTCCATGGAGTCAGAGATTTATTGTGGAAGGTACGCATTATTTCACACAATGCTTATCCAAACATGCCTTAAAACGATTCATTGTGTCTACATTTTCAACACACACAGGCAATGCATTCCACTCACCAATCACTCTCCATGCAAAATAGAGCATGAGCATGTGCAGCTCAGTGGAAGTGGCATTTACATTGACTCTTGAATTACATTTACTCTTGACCGTACAAAGGAAGACTTATATTCTGAGCTATGTTGGCTCACTGTCAATTGAGATACCTGTAAATGATTGTCGGAAGCATGTATTTGAAGCCTATGTAGCTCAGTAAAAGTGGCATTTGAACTCTATGGCACTTGACTGTAAGACGTTCGAGTCTAGTCTAATCACCAACTGGAGGATTATTTTCTGCCAGTCTGGTTGGTCGAGTGGTCAGAGTATCTGCTCTTCAGCCAAAAGGCTACGCGTTCATATCCCGCCGTGGGTATGGATGTTTGTGATTGTCTGTGAAAATACTAGTGATGATGATGGGCATTAGATGGCACTGGTGTAGATGATGATGATGGTAGTTGGTAGATTGAGCAGTGGGGACAGAGTTATAGAGTGCCCTCCCTCGATGAGTCATTGGATTCCATGGGTGTTAGATCTTGTTCTAACTGAACTCTCTCATTCTATGAAAAATAAATCTCTTCCATGTCAACATGATAACAACCTGACTACATGTATAATGTAGTCAGATATACATGACTAGCATATATATCTGATTCATAAACCCCCTTCCTCCTATACACGAGGCTTTGCAATTTATATTCTCTCAATCTGTCCTCGTACTTTACATTCCAAAGATCACTGACAATTTTTGGGAGCCATATCCTTGTCACCATGAAAACCCAGAACTAGAGTTGTGGATAATAATCCTTATGAGGCCTGATAAAAGCCTTATTACAATCGCATCATAACCTCTTTATTTCTGCATGTCAGGGTCCTCTGCATCATTGCCATTAACTGATGTGATGTCTTCACAACTTGTGCAATGTGGTCCCTGAATTTGAACAATGATCTCAAAACTGACCCCTGTTGTATACCATTAGTGACCTTAATATTAGGGAATACTGCACAGCCATATACAACTTTCTGATACCTATCTGACAGCCAGTCACTGATCCAACTCAGAAGTCTGTTATCCAATACCATCTGTTTCAATTATTTAAGAGCTTGTCATGTGGCCATCTATCAAAAGCCTTTGTAAAATCTAAGTACACCACTGTATATGCATCTCCCTTGTCCAAAGGTATTTGTCACCTTGTTATAGTACATAAGTAAGTTAGTGAAACATGATCTCCTCTTAACAAACCCATGCTCATAACCACAGAGAATACTGCTGTTATCAACCCATTTCTGTATCCTACTTCTCACCAATCTCTCCAGTTCCTTCACCACAACTCCAGATATCCAGACTGGCCTATAATTTGAAGCTACAGCCTTACCACCTCCTTTATTATGTAGTGGAACAATTTTATCTTCCTTTCACTCCCTTGGAACCTGTGCTGTTGTAAGATTCTTATTGAACAAGAATGCCAGTGCTACTTCCATTTCCTTCGAACATTCCCTTAAGATGAGTGGTGATATGTTATTAAATCTTATCACCTAATTGATATGAAGGTCATTTATTTCCTCAAATACCTCCTGCTCACTCACAATTAGGACATCTTCTCATATGTCCTCTATACCTAAGTTCCTCATGATTCCACCCTGATCAGAATGAAATATGTCCCAGTTCGAGCTATCTGGTGAAATAACATGCTGTTAGAAAGCTCCTGAAAGATCTGTGATTTTTGTTGATTGTTTTCTTTGATTTGATGGTATATTATTGTGGTTTTTGGTGTGATTGTTGTACTGAGAGCCAGCGCTAGGGTCTTTGCCGCCCGCATGCAATTTCTATCTAAGCACCCCTGTAATGATCCGGGAATGTGTGGTTCTTTTATGATAATAAAAATTTTAATTATTTGAAATTTCTTAAATAAATTTTGACAGAACAGCCACACGTTGGTTCGCTAAATGTAACAAACCGGCAATATTGTCTAGGCAGGATAATCGTTAAAAACCTGAATATTCAAAAATTTCTCAAAAGTTAAAGCAAATTTTGATAAAGCCACTTCACTTTAATCATTGAATATAATGATACAGGGATTATAACCTTCCAACCGACCAGAATCGCTAACAAAATTAAAATGAATTTTAATTAAAGTTGAAATTTATTTGAACTAAAGTTTAAAAAATTCTTGCATTTTACAAGTTACTAAATTCTTAGTAACTTGTAAAAAAAATGTAATAATTTTTATAAGTGGAACTATCTTTTAGAGAAATAAAAGAAACTCAAGATACATGAGAAAATAAGAAAAAAATTCAGAAATAATTAGAACATTTGATATAAGTATTCGAAAAATAACATCTTTACAGAATAACAGAATATAAATTAAATTACATAAATATACTTGAAATTTTTTTTATTAAAATTTTAATGTTTCTGATTCCATATTCACAAAATTAGAAATAATGGTCAATACCGGAGGTAGCAGGGTTTTTTCTCCCGGAAACTCAGGTTTTTCATTCCGCATACAGACAACTCGGCCCTTCAGAACACACACAATTTACAGACAAAAAATACTAGTTGTGGTGGCCGGTAGATGGCGTTGATGGAGATGATTCGTAGTAGAGGTTCGGTGTAGTGGTTGAGACAGCTGTAGGGTTCCTCCCGCGATGAGTCTTCGGACTCCTTGGAGGTGTCAGGAATAATAATAATAATATATCATATTCAATAGCTATTAATGCCAAACCAACAAGCCTTTTTTTTTTGTGACATGCTAGTTCCTTAGTAGGTTTTAATCAATTTCAACTTGGAAAAGGAACGTTCACCACTCGCTACACTAATAGTTAAGGTTAATAGTATTTTAAAGCAATTGAAAAGTTAGGGAAAGATAAATTATTGGACACAATAAAATTAAGAATATCAAAAGGGCTTTTGAATATTTAAATTATCCTTCCAAAAAATATCCCGGAAAGCATAACTCGTCATATAGTTCTATTGCATTTACGTCTTTATTGTTGCAGTCCTTCAAGAGAATCTCTAAATGGTCACAAGTTTTTCGTAAATCTTCGTTATTAATTTGTAGTAATGTATACAAGAAAATGAAATTATCATAATATGTTTTTAGTTGTTCAAAACATTCTGTTAACGAACACATTGCAATGTCTAGAAGTGTATAAAACACATTCACTCTAAATTTATCTTCTGGCGATTGTGACGTTTCGTCATGATGCTCGTAATCAAATTGTCGTGTCTTCTTTGTATCTGATTGATACTCTTGTAAGCATATTTTTAAGTTTTCGATAGATTCTAAAGCAAGTGTAATGTTCATATTTTTGTTTTGAAGCATTTTACTCATAGGGTTTATTCTGTTAAGTAAATCATGCAAAGTTATAAGAGAGCAAATAAATTTGTAGTGCTTTATTTTAGCACATAATGTTTGTGCTTAATACTGAGTTTCTTTATTAAAATTTTCATTATTTAAAATTTCAAAGTGCATCATAAATTTCTCCTAACTGATATCGTAGAGGGCGGATTGCATTAGTTTTACTTTTTCATCGCATATCCAATGACTGTTTCAATGTTAATTTTTTTACAAACTTGAAAAGGATTGCCCAACGTTTGTAAGAGAATGAAAAGAAATTTTATATTTCTTGAATAATTGCAAAGAAACTAATTGTATCTGCATTCACTTTGGCTGCATCGGTAATGATTAAATTTAGAGTATGAGCAGCACATTGCACGTAAAACGCTTGAGGATTTTTGTTCAAAAGCAAATTTTAGAGCCCATATTTTTTCCCTTTCATATTTGCCCCATTGTCATACCTTTGACCTCGTATGTCTTCAATAGGAATGTTCCATTTTTCCAATTGTTCCATTATTGTTGCACATAAACCACGTCCTGTGAAATCTGATATATCTGTAAAACCTAAAAAGTTTTCCCTGATCTTGACAATTCTATTGTCACAGGAAACAAAGCGAATAATAATGGTCATTTGTTCTGTTTTACTTGCATCAAGCGTGCAGTCTAAAATTATGGAATAATATTTAGATTTTCGAATTTATAATAAAATTGTATCCCTAATTGCGTTACTTAAAGTTTCCAATATTTCATTTTGACTGTCTTTACTCAAATAGCGTACTCTATTGTTTCATTGTAGGGCCCTTTCAACATGATTTTCCATAACAGGATCAAACACAGCAAACAGTTCGACTAATTTAAAAAAATTGCCGTTATTCCTTTCATATAATTTATTAGATGATCTGCAAAAAGCTAAATTTCGACAACCAAGGAATTTTATAATTTCAATCAAGCGTTTGAAAACACTTGTTCAATGTTTCTTTTACATTTCATACATGCTTTGAGTCTGGCAATCAATAGTAGTTTTGTTTTTTTAAATTTTTATCATGTTCCTTCCATTTAAAGAAATTTTTCATGTGAGTTAAACTAGTCTCATGTCTATGTAAAATTGTGCTTACATTTCTCCAATCGTTATAACCTTCTACAAGACTCAGTTAGGTGATTCAGTAGGTGCAACAAGTTTACAACAAAAGCAAAAAACAGAATTTAAAGTTTCGGAATAAATGAGCCATGTTCTTGGCACGAGCTTCCGTTTTCCATTTTTCTATTATAATACGTGTCGTATTATACAACCATATGTATCTCTGGGATATATTATATTTTTCTTTTGAACAGGCCCCATTTCAATTAAAACAACTTATAATTTTTCATCAATATTTCCCCATTCAACTGGATCTTCTGAATTTACAGAGATTAACAATGTGTTAGTTTCGTGGACAACTACAACTAAATCTTGTTGTAGTTGACTCAATCCTAGCTATTTTTCACTTAAATCATGTTCAATTATCTTGTTCAATAGTTGCAATAGTACTTTCATGAAAACTGGATGATGTGCACGGTTCTTCAACTCTGATTTCTGATGTATCGAGTTGGTTACAATCTGCATCAGAATATTTTAATATTTTAACAAATTTATTAAGAGTCCCAGTTTGTTTCTTAATATCTGCTTCTTTTGCAGCATGACGCTTACGATTTTGTGCGCTGAATAACTTTTTTTTTTTTTTGATTCCATTTCTATTTTATACCCACAAGAAATTATTACACGACACGACACAGAGACGAAATAATAGGCGGCACTGTGCTACTGTCAGTAGCCTACTGAGATGCATACCATATGACTGGTTAACTAGCAACAAATGTTTTGTACGAAAATTCGTTTCGGCACATAAAAACCGTTCACCATTTCACTTTATATTAGATTGCACTAGACACAACATTCTGCAGGCAAGCATTTAGCCTGCTCTAGCTGCAAAATTGTAAACAGCCGGTTGATCAAAGAGGCGGCAATATACATTTTTTTTTTATTTTTATTCGGTGTATCCGGCCTTATTTATTTTAATATTGATCATTCTAAGAATTTTTTGTTTTTATGATAAAAATTTTGTTTCTTAAAAATTAACTTATGAACCGTTCCCTATTGGTAGCGCCCCCATCATAGCGGCACCTGCATGCCCGCTTCCACCGGCCCTGGTTGTACTACAGAGTTTTATAGCATAATTACAAAAATAATTAAGTATTCGTCATCATTAGACCTTAGAGCAGTACTGGAAGAAAACATAGCGGCAGCTTTGTCATTCCATGATTTTAATTTAGACTTCAATCATTTCATTAAGTGTGAGGTGTGCTATATATATTCTTTTGATTACATAAATGATATGTGGATGTTTAGGGCAGATGGATGGATTTAGGCCAAAGTGCAACCTAAACGAGGAATTGATGAATGCAAATATGAAATAGATGAGTGTTAGTAGCATGAATGACGTGGGGAAAATGAATGCATGTTTGAAAGAGAAGGATGGTGTGAAAAGAGAGGCAAAAGAATTTTAAAAAATCAGTAAAAAAGAAAATGAATAATATAAAATCCGTAACAGATGTTAAAAACTACGAAAGTAAGGCTAGAGTGGCAGAAGGAAACGTAATTGAGAGAAAAAATGAAACTGGAAACAGCGTGATGCAGGAACGAAAGTGAAAAAAATCAAAAGAATGAATGATAGTGAACGTTGGACACAAGTTGGACCGAAAGTATGGAAGCATAGAAAGATGAAAAGAGTGAAAGTGAGAAGACAGGGTCAAGAGTTAGAAAGATTAAATGATAGGGAGAATGTGACGTGAATTTCGGGAGGGGAATTGGATTGGATGAAAATAGTTTGACAGGTAGGATGGTCAGTGTGTTGCCTAGGTATGAAAGTGGTGAGATAAGGCGGAGAGCTAGGATTACGAATGATATGCAGGCTGAGATGTGTGAGGAGAAGGGAGTACTGTTTGTCAATGTGTGGAATGATTTTGAGGAACGAAATGAGCTGTATGGGAGCGATGGGCTGCATTTGAGTGGTTATGGTGTGAGTGACTTGGAGAGACTGCTGCTGGAAGGTAGAAAAGTAAGTAGAGTGAGATAAAATGAATCAGGTCAAGCAGGAAGTGATGTGGAAGAGCAGAAGAGTAAGACAGGAGAGATTGAAGAGGTGGTTATGAATGAGGGATGAGTATGAGTATAGAAAATGAGAGAATGGGTGTGCAAGAGAAGGAGCAGGGAAATGGGGAGGATGAGGGTTGACAGGGGAGCACAGCGTGAGAAAGATGGATGCTCTGAGAGGAGGTGAGAGTATGTGTAGAGAGGAAAGGAATGGGATGACCTGGAATCAAGACGAAACAGTTGGAATTGAAAAGGGTTTTAAAATGAATAAGCAGAATGGGAAATGACTGCAGTCGAGCACAGAGAGATCACATCGAGTGGGTGGTATCAGTGGAACTAGCTGTAGATCCAGAAATGAGCTGATGTGTTTATATACAAAGATGAAATGGTTACATTAATTGCATCTGTTCACCCAAAGATTGTCGGAATAAGTCAGAAATGGTTGGAAGAGGACGACATCCTAACCGGAATAGAGATTGAAGGGTATGATGTGTTTCGTGAGGATAGAAAGGGTAAAAAGGGAGGGGAGTGCTATTGATGATAGAGAAAGAGTTATGTCCATACAAAGTAAAGATGCAAGAGAGAAATAGTGCCAGTAGTTTTGAGGCAGTATGGTGTGAGATAGAGGTGAATGGAATCAAATACTTGGTTGGATGTTGTTATAGACCAGGAAATGTGGATGGTGGTGATAATGAAATGTATAATCAAATTAGGCAAGCAAATAAGAAAACAGTGATAATTATGGTGATTTTAATTATGGCAATATAGACTGGAATGATGAGATAGCAACTGGAAGTAAAGAAAATCAGTTTCTTGAGTTTTTGAGGGATAACTACCTCAGACAGTATGTAACAGAGGGCACATGAGGATTGAGGGTCTTGGATGTGGTCATCTCATCAGAGGATGTAATTATAAATGAGGTGTCAAATCATCCACCAATTGCAGAGAGTGGCCATGAGGTAATTACATGGGTGATTGCCAGCAGTGTGAAGACCTCGGTGAGAAAAGGGTATATGTGGAACTACAAGGGGGGGGGGGGTGATTATGAATCGCTCGGGAGACAGCTTGTGGGTGCAACATGGAATGAGGAGTTAGCTGGAAAAGAGATCAATGCAGCTTGGGTGATTTTCAAAAACTATCTAATAGATGCCATGTCTAAATATATTTCAAGGGTGAGAAGGTTAAATAAAGTAGGTGTGAGATGGATGAATAAAGAGATTAAGCATGCAATACAGAGAAAGAGAGCATTGTGGAGACAGCATAAGAGAAGTGGAAATAACCAATTCCATGAGGTCTACAAAGACCAAGCAAGGAGGATGACTTGGTTGGTGAGGGTAGCTGAACAGCGGTATGAACAGCAGTTAACTAATGAAGCCAAAAAGAATCCTAAGGAGTTCTTTATATATGTAGCCAGCAAAAGAAAGGATGATTATAGAAAGATGACATTGATTGGAGAAAATGGTATAACGACAGCTGTTGCAGATTGTGCGGTGGAGATACTTAATGAGCAGTTCATACAGGTCTTTCAATCTTGTTAATGTGACTTCATGGAGAGATTGAGAGCAGCAGTTGATCGGGAGGAAAGACTTTCTGAAAATGAGCAAGAGGTGTGTGGGGAGTTGAGTAACTATGTGTTAATAAAGCTATAGGACTTGATAATATATCGGCACGTATTCTGAAAGAATGTACCAGGGAGTTGAGTAACTATGTGTTAATAAGGCTATGGGACTTGATAATATATTGGCACGTATTCTGAAAGAATGTACCAGGGAGTTGACACTTGTCTTAACATATTTTTTTATATGAGTCTTGCACTTGGTCAACTCCATAAGGAGTGGAAGGAGGGCAAGATTGTGCCACTTCATAAAGGAGGTGAACGAACTCAAGCATTGAACTATAGGCCTATCTGTGTGTCAGGTGTTGTGATTAAGTTGTTGGAGAAGCTTGTGAGAACTAGGATCCAGAGTTGGGTTGACAACAATGGTATCATCTTTGATGGAAAGCATGGATTTGCTAAAGGGAGGTCATGTTTTAGTAATCTACTTACTTATTACAATATGGTGACTGCTTCCTTGGACAGTGGACAAGGATACACAGTGATAAAGTACCTCATGATAAATTGATAGTCAAGTTTGAGCAGATGGGGTTGGATATTAGATTGCTGCATTGGATTGGAGATTGGCTGTCTGATAGGTATCAACAAGTTGTGTATGGGGGAACGATGTCGAGGAAAAGAAAAGTCACTAGCAGAGTGCCTCAGGGATCTGTTTTAGGGCCATTACCATTTAACTTGTATGTTAATGATATAGGTGAAGATTTGGATGGAGATATTCAGTTTTTTGCAGATGATGCAAAGTTGGGACGAACCATGAAGAGTAGTGAGGATGTTGTGACCTTGCAGAAAGACTTGAAATTGAGTGATTGGGCACGGAAATGGGGATGCGAGTTCAATGTTGCAAAATGTAAGGTTTTAAAATTTGGAAAACAAAGATGGGATGCAGAATTTATGCTTGGTGAGGATACTGGAGATGGAAGAAATAGATCTGGGGGTGATAGTGGATAAGGATCTGAAATTTAGGGGATACATAGCCAAAATTTTGAAGACAACACAAAGGTTTCTGGGAATGATGCGGAGGACACTGACGTGTACAAGTAGGGAGATTCTTGTTCTGTTGTATAAGGCTTTGATTAGGCCACACGTGCCCAGATTTGGTCACCTGGTTTTCAGAAGGATGAAGAGATGTTGGAAAGGGTCCAAAGGCAACTGACTAAGTTTCTGACCTCTGCAATGTCCACTATGAGGAAAGATTGAGAAGATGTAATTTGCTGAGTCTGGTGGACAGGAGGAAGAGGGGAGAATTGATAGAGACCCACAAGTTGGTAAGAGGTTCTTATCGGATCAATGCTGGAGATTTTCTACAGAAAATAGTGGGAGATCGGGTGAGAACCTGAGGTCAACCCTGGAAACTGAAAAAAGAAGGTGTGAGTAGGGGAGTGAGAGGCAAGTTTTTTTTGTGCAGAGTTGTAAATGATTGGAATGCCTTGCCTGAGTGTGTGGTGTCTGCAGGACCTCCCAGATGAGTCTTTTACTCCATGAGGTCTTGGGTAATAATAATAAACACCCTTATAAATTGATCATTGAATATCTCATCAATGTCCTGCAACAGTTACCATTCTACTGCTTTCATCCATTAACTTCATCTTACCAAGATCCTTCTTCATTCTACTTGCCACATATCTAAAAAAAACTCTCTATCTCGGGTTTTTCTTTGCCTGATTTCACAATTTCTTCTCATACTGCACTTTTGTTTTCCTTACTGAGTCACTCATCTGACTTGTTCTTTATACTCTTTATGAAACTTATTACCATTATTCATCTTCTATTGCCTACATTGTACCATCTTCTTCCAGATTTCCTGCATAAGCCCCTCTTTTATCCATTTTACATCTACCTTATTCAGCATTTTGGCCTTTGGAATACATTCACACATTGATGCTGTTATAAATTTCTTTGTAAGTTCCCAAGCAGCATTTATTTCCTTACTGCTCAACTCCTCTTTCCACTTTATGGCTGCAAGCTGTCTCCTAAGCTTGTCATAATCACCAGCTTTATAATACTACATACATCCCTTCCTCACAAAAGTCTGCATATGACTAGTCACAACACAGATGATTACTTCATGATCACTTTCACCAACTGGGAGAAAGTGTGAAACCCATCTCACAATTACATGTGCATGATGAAATGATCAGATTTAGAACTCTCGATCCTCGTGTGCCCTCCTTTACATGCTGCCTGAGATAGTTATCTCTCAAGAACTCAAGAAACTAATTTTTCTTATTCCCAAATGCTATTTCCTCATTCCAATCTATAGCACCATAATTAAAATCACTCATAATAATTACCCTTCCTTTGTTCACTACTCCAAGTTATTTAAACATTCTTCATAACCATCCTCCACATTTACTGGCCCTTAGCAACATCCAACTAAATATGTCTTCCTGTCAACTTTTACATTACACCACAATGCCTCATAATCAGTGCTACTATTTCCCTCTTTCATGTCTACCTTATGTGAACTTAATTCCTCTGCTATGATCTGCAGGGGAATTAAGTTACCTTCCCTTCTTGCCCTTTCTATCCTCACAAAAAAAGACTATATGCCTCCATTTCTGTTCTTGTTATGATATCATCTTGATTCAACCATGTTTCACTTATTCCCAATGCTTTGGGGGCAAATAAGCTCAATCAATGAAACGATTTCATGCCTGTTATTTCTTATACTTTTGGCATTTGTAAACAAAAACAGTAGTTCATTTCCTCTCCTACTACTGATTGGTTGTGATAACCCCACCAAACCTGCCTTTGTCCAATCACCTTTATCATCACTTACTACATATACCTGTTTAGTCTCAACTTTCCCACCAACATCACAATATACTCCATCTCTATACACACATTTTCTTCTACTTTCAATATCTACTCTCTCTCTCTCTCAGGGGAATTAACAGTGGAAGGAGGAGCTGCAATGGGAGCCACAGTGGAAGGAGACTGTGTGGACACCACCCAGGCTCCTCCTTTAGTTAAATTATCAGCTGCTCTCACAAATAATTCTCCTTCCTTTGTTAAAAAATCTATGCACCTAAAAAATATTTTAGTAAACCGTATCTTAAAAAGTTCAGATGTAATGATTAGTTTTGTTAGTATTATTATTATATAACACCTCCAGGGAGTCCAAGGACTCATTGAGGGAGGGTACTCTATTACTCTGTTTCCACCACTCAATCCACCAATTGCAACTACACTAATGCCATCTACCACCCACCACCACTATCATTAGTATTTCTACAGACAAAAACAAACATCCATGCCCACAGTGGTATTCGAACCCACAGCCTTTTGGTTGGAAAGCAGATACATAACCACTCATTCATAGCCATATCACTTCACTAGTTACCAATGTGCTGTTAATCGAAACCCTTGATTTGGTAAAGTCACATTTATCCCAGATACATTTGAACTACTTAAATTTACAGTGAATGTAGATTATTTTACATGCAAGCAGAAGACATACAAACAACTAGATGGGACAGCAATGGGGGCTCTCCCACTAGCCAATTTCTACATAGGACATTTGAAAATGCTACCTATGAATACAGCAACTCTTGGTTTGGCTATGCTATGTCAATTATATGTTTTCTATTTGGCCACATGGTTCAGACATATTGGATACATTTTAATACTTTTGAATAGCCAAAATCCTAAAATCTACTTCAGAATGAAACAAGAAGCTAATCACTCTCTGCCCTTCTTGGATACACAAATTACACTGCTTCCACATGATTTCTTATCTTTTTTCAGCTTACAGAAAACCAGGAGATAATTGCAAAAGAGTCACATAATCATTCAGTTCAACAGTATGGCCTACAAACACTAATTCACAGAGCTAGAGCTATCTGTTCCAGTGACATCACCATTACTGCTGAACTCACTCATTTGTATCACACTTTCTTAGCCAATGGCTATAATTCCCCAATAGGATAGAAAAAATACTAAATGCTCCATAGAAATCCACTCCATTACCTACCACTGAAGGCTATAGCAAAACTGTTACCATTCCATATATCCGAAAAGATATTTTAGAGTGCTCAACAAATATTATCTTTGCACCATATTTAAACCTTATGTCAAATTGGCAACTCTCATCTGTCCACATACGGACAAACTTCCTTCTTTATTACTTCCGGGAGTTTATGAAGTGCCCTGTTCTTGTGATGTGGTTTGCTATGTAGAATCTATCGCACTACTCTGAAAGCTTTAGTCTCGACTCAGAATAAAGTAATTAAAATCCTAACTAGAAACAAATATAAGGATACTGCAATGTGTAATAAATACACCATACTAAACATACTACCCCTTAGATATTTATACATCTATAGGGTACTGTTATTCATAAAAAACGACAACGAATACGTAAATATCGAACAAGGTACTTTCCTTAGTAGACATAAAGGCCTAAAATATTTAGTTCCAAAAGCAAATAAGGAAGCAATACACAAACATTATACTTATTTAGCACCAATAGTATTCAACACACTACCTTTAACAATAAGAAATGAAACTAACCCAAACAAATACAAAACTCTAATCAAAGTGTATTTATTTTTCCCACAGAAATGAGGAAGCTCTGTTCAAAATAATTGTATAAATTATTGGTTTTTAGCATACTTGTATTCAAGGATCCAGTCTTATGTGTAAAACATAAAATTTAAATGCTATTTAGCTGCTTTGTTTTATTTTGTTCCTAATTAATTGTTATGCAACTTTCTCTGCAATTTTATTATGTAATTATATTATAATAATATGTAATATGTATGTTATAGGAATGTACACATGTTTATATAATGAAAACGCATTACAAAACTTTTGTTAACTTTATGTATATCATAACCTGGATGAGCTGTTGCTCTTAGGTTACACATATGATTATTCAACATGTTGTACTATTATAGGAAGCTTACAAATAAACATGATTTTTTGATTGAAAAAACAGGAAGAACGTTGACATCTGCCATGGTGAAGATAAAAAATATATCCAATGCTATACATTATGGCAAGTCGGGTCTAGCAGATCATGTCTTGGATACCCCTTCACACAGGATCAAATGGAAGAACGCAAAAGTGCTACACAGAAGTCATAAGTTGGAGAGATTGTTTTTGGAATCAGCAGCAGATTAAAACATACTACCAACCCCAACAAGAATGGCTGTATAAATTTACCAAAAATATGGAAGGCAGTCATTTTAAGATCAAATTAATACTTGTTTTCTCTTTTTTTCCAACATAGATAGCACACAATTAGAACCTTAGTTCCTTGTGTAGTCTGTTACAATTTTTTAAAACTAGTCCCACTATTATACCAAATTGTTGTTTTTTGTACTGTGAAACTGTTTTTGTGCTCTGAAGATGCTGGATATAATTCCAGAAAAATATCAAGAAATTAGTTGGAAAATATTAATTTATTTTTTTATCATTCCATGTTGTCATCAACACTGTGAAAATAAATTAATATGTATTGCCAACATATGCCTTTCAAAGCATCTGAGTATGCAGTTTGACTGTAAAAGGAAGTTGATCAGCTGTAGCGCGAGTTCCTATAGATATGGCAGTAAAGGGAGGCATAATGGGTGCTGGTGTTAAATATGTCGTTATTTTAATTAAAATGTCTTTTATTTTATTATAATAAAATCTTTTATTATATCTTATTCTTTTATTTAAATCTCCCTTTAAAATCCTACTTTATCTCACTTAAACTTTCCTTTTTTACCTTGTTATACATCTGACTTATGGCCGCAAATAATAAAGCTCACGTGTGCAAAACTTACAGAACCAAGTAATCACTTCAGGCTAGAGCCAATCCCCTTGTCTGACCTACTGCTGTTTATTCTCAACTGAAATTGGAAAATTTATTTAGTTTCTAGCTGTGCCACCAATTGCGTGGGTGGGAGTTGAATTTCCCGCCAAAGAAAAACACAGTAAGACGTACAAAACTTTCCTCTCTTATCTATCAACGTACATTTACTAATCTGCAGTAGTGGCAATCTAACTTTAGGACACACAATTTGAATTAATGAGTAGTGCATTGGAAATAGAAATCAGGCAAGTTATTTCAACATGAAAACAATTTATTTTTCATCAAGGAAATGTACAAAAGGTTAAACTTTTGTACATTTCATAATACAGGTAAATCAGGTTCTATGCTTCAAAGACAATTCTCAATACAAATTACAATTACTACTCTAGTGAAGACAATTCTTGTAAGACCAAGTGTCTATAATATTTCCTTGGTTAACACCTTATCACACTTAGAGAATTCTCACTTAAACTCAGGCATAGCTACTAGCAATAATATTAAACACCCGATATTTCACCTTAAAAATTAGCTAAGTTTTCTCTCACATTTAATTTAACAAGACCATTCAAAGTTTAGTACAAAGCCTAAAGTCCTCAAGTATCATAACAAACAAACTCTACAAGTCACAGTCACAATTCTGTCTATAGCTAAAACAATAGAAAGATCTTACTTTAAACAGTTGTTTGATCCTCTCAGATTGATCCTTGGAATCACTTCCTTCTATTACCATCAAACTTTAAGCAACGAACACAAGTACTTTCTCTAGGAATTTTGAGATCTCCTCTTACTTTTTTTCGAGCGTCGGGAACTTGGTGGCATCGAACTCTGGTATCTACTTTCTTCTAGGAACAACTTAAATTAGTTGTTTCGCACTTCTGGCATCTAATGGCTGGAATGCAGGTCCTGTTGGCAATTGCAAATCATCTTCTATGATGATTAGCAAAACTCCATCACCATAACATACATCTTATCCCAGTAACTGCTTGACCCTCGCTGACCTCGTCGCCTTCTCCAGTCCGTAACTTCACGTGGCCTCGTAACTTCTCACAGACCAAGGAATCACTAAAAAGCCCCCTATCGCTATAGCAAACCCCCCTCTTATATCTCTCCGATGACCTTGGGTTCTGCTACATATTAATCCCCTGGGTATTACGTTGTTCTGCACCTGCCACCTTTTTTTTCGGTTGTTGCCTTAAAGTGGGAAACCCCCTTGCAATGTTGACATTTGAAGTTGCGGCTGCCCCATGTCATTAGTTAATACCTTAATCCGTCTAGAATTACTGGTGACTAAGAGGTTTCTTTAGACAATTTATCTTACAATATATTCCTTTGTTCTTTTATAAAAACCCTTTGAGGTGACAATATTCAGCAATATACAAAAAATATTATTTCCAAACTAAAAAATATGAAAATTTTTCTATTAACCCACAAGTATTTTTAGTGAATTTTGTTTACCAGTAAAATCGGTATATAAGGTATTTTTGTATAAAAATCCTTCTATACAGGATTTTACACTGGTTCTGCTGAACAATGGCCATAGAAATATCTGTAGAAGAGACAATGCAGAAATTGATCTTCTGTGGGAAAGTGATTGAAGAAAAAGTCTGTAAGAAAAGTGTCATTTATACTAGAATGCATCTTTCCTGACATCATCAAGAATTTTTTTGTAAGGTTTTAGGTGTGTCACCCCATACACAAGAGCAGTATTCTGATGTTGGTTGGATATGTTATTTATGCAAATTAAGTAACTTTTTGTCAGTGAAGTACCCTCTGTGCCAGAAAAGGATGTCAAGATTTTTGGAATCTGTTGATGCTATGGAAATTATGTGATGCCACTGTGCCAGTAAAGGTTTTTAGTAAGAGTCAGTCCAAGAGAGAGATTTTATCTTGACTGTTGAGTTGAGCATTATCAAAACTAAGCAGAGAACATCTGAAGTCTTTTTTTCTGGAAAAAACAAGCACAATTGATTTTTGGAAGCATTAAAGTTGAGTAGGTTGTTTTCACAGCAATCAAAAATAGTGAGGAGATCAGTGTTCAGAGAACTTGTCATAGATGATTTTGAAGTTAACGTCAGCTAAACTATGAATAGGATTTGTAATAAATGAAAACAGGTTGGTTATATAAATCAGAAAGAGGGTGGATGAAATGACAGAGTCCTGAGGGACACCAGCATGGTCTCTCCTCATACATGAATGGATGATGTTCTCTCCTCAGACAGAAAAGTCCAAGGAAAGAGCACCATCAACCATTAAACATAAGGATCAATCTGAGACAAAATTAGTGATCCATTTACATAAGGACAAAGGCAGTCCAAGTGATGGTAACTTGTTGATGACAGACCACATCAAAAGCTTTGGAGATGTCAAGAGCAACAGCCTAGGTTTCTCCAAATCTTTCCATAGAATGTGTTCAGTTGTGAGTGATGTTGGCCATTAGATCCCCTGTGGATCTAGAATGGCAAAATTGATATTGGTGGTCACCAATTAGATAGCAGTTCTTAAGGTGTTAAAGAAGTTGACTGGTAATAACCTTCTCCAGTACTTTAGACAAAACTGAAATGAGTGCAACAAGTCAACAGCATGATGGTAAACATTTATCGCCTTTTTTGAGAACTGGTCTCTCCTCAGATGCTTATATGAGCTTTCTTTCATGCTGAATGGTGGATACCAGTTGAGTGCAGTTTAGTGGATAGATGGTAGAGAACAGGGAAATGTTCCTTGTTCCATGTGTGGTCTGTTACAATTTTTTAAACTAGTCCCACTATACCAAATTATTGTTTAGTTCAGGAGCACATCTCTTTAGCACAATGGGTGGAATTCCATTAGGACTCAATGACTTTGTATCATCCAAGTTGTTCAAAATTTTTTCTGGCAGAAAGTCACAGTAGATATCAGATGCAATGCTCTACGTAAGGAAGGAGGCAATTTCCTATGGTCATTTATGCAGGAGTTGGAGAAGAACGAAGCCAAAACAGCCTTGGCTTTAGGTGATGTTACAATGCTACTATTAGGGTAAGATAGAGGAGGAAGAACAGATAGACAAAAGTTGTACCTGATGGTTTGGCGAAGGACCATAATTCATGAATATCAGTGGTGCAAGCAGCAAGTTTTCTAAATTTTTCCTTGTTAATTTTAGACTTTAATCGTGCTTTTACAAGTGTTGCAGGAAACTGTGTAAGCTGTGATTTAGTTAAGATAAGTTGGTGTTTTAATCTCATGTTATGGGTGAACATTATTATTATTATTATTATCCAGGCCTCATCGTGGGAGGTCATTTTTAGGAAATACAAAGTTTCTCATACCACTCCTTGAACTCATTGACCATTCATGCTCTAACCACTCTCTCAGGCAATGCATTCCACGGTTCAACCACCATCCACACAGAGAAAGGAACACTTTCGTAACTTCCAGGGATGACCCTTATCATCGCTCCTTCCCGCCATTCCACCAAGTGAAAAAACTCCCCAATGTCTACCCTGTAACTGCCTCTCAACAGTTTAAAAGTCTCAATCATAATTACCTCTTCTTCTTCTATCCACCAAACTCTGTAGTCCACATTCCGTCAGTTGAACATATTCTGTTATTTTATTGTAATGATTTATTTTACTTATGATGACAATTATGTCACATTTGTCTGCTTTGGTGATTATTATATCTGGGTTCTGTTTTAGTGCATATCAAGGCTTATAAGTTTGGAGTAATGCTACAATGTATTTTTATTTTGCTATTAATAATGTTATTTATTTTATGAAATATTACTGAATGTAAAGGCACCATTTGCTGGCAAAGGTTTGTCGAATTGGTAGCGCCTCTGCTACTAATGACTCAGTTAAGTTTGAGCGCGGTTAGTAGTTGGAAGGGGACCAATCATTCAATGCTGTTGGCACACTCTCCCTCGATGAGTCTTTGGACTCCCTGGAGGTGTCAAATAATAATAATAATAATAAAATAACAGAAAATTTTAAATGATAAAAACTTATATCAAAAAAGTCCTAAATGATCCAACTCGTAATCTCATAAGAGATTAATAATGTTTTACATGAATTAAAAAATGAAAATAAGACAGATGAGTTAACAATGAGAAATACAATACCCAACACCACTTGTACTCCATATATATTTGGACGAATTAAAATCCATAAAGAAGGCTATCCAATAAACCCAATAATTTCATATAAAAACACTATACCACATCATCTTTATTAAAATTCTTAGTAAAATTACTCAAACTATTGCTAACCAAGTCCAAATTTATGATTAAAAATACAGACGACCTATTTCCAAAAATATCAAATCTAACCTTATCCCATGAAAACATCCTTACTTCATCAGATGCAATGCCATTATACTCCAACATGGACATCCTCCCAGAGCATTAGACGTCATTCATACATTACTCCTAGAAGACCACACCTTACAATTTTTGAAAGTTTTTTCACTTAGTTATACTATAAATTAAAGATGCCAAGAAATTATATTCGTGGTTTAATTCTTTATCCAAGTGTAAGCAAACAAAGTTGCCCAGTCTTGAAGTATTTTCAGGACTGGCCAACTCATACACATAAGCTAATGACTTCACATCACCTATTGTAGTATTTCATAATGCAAAGCACATATCCTTATGGGCATGTATAATGCAATGGGAGTAATGATCTTTCCCACAAGCATCAAACACAACACTCAGTTCAAACAGTTCACATCCCGTTACTCCCAAGGAAAAAATGAAAAAATTAAATTTTGTTTGTGTTTATAAATAATAACAATGCTTACATTATATAAATGCAGTACAACATGTTAAAGATTAAAGCTTATGTTTTGACATTGATTGGATAGTTAATAATTGGAATTGTTCGATTAACGCTTTAGATTACGAAACAAATGCACTGCAATCTAATGCTGATATTCGTTTGCTCTTGTCATTGCATGTTACGTCATTCCCAACTGTAACTGCTCAAACGGCAGTGTATTTTTAGTGTGCTTATGCGCCTTATTTCTGTGAGATATGAAATGTTTATTATTGGTGCGTGTGCGTGGTGAACTATTTTTTGTGAATCTTGTTTTATTTTGTTAAAATAACATATAATTATTTATTCATTATAGATACAAGGCTGAATTATGAAGAATGTCACTGTTGAAATTATAAAAAGAATAATATTTTTTCAATTATCGTTACACGAAACAAATCCACTGCGATCTAATGCCAATATTAATTTGCTGTCGTTGCACGTTACGTCATTAGATACACTGCTACTTGGGAAGTGTATCTTATGCCTGCGCTCCTTATTTCTGTGAGATAATGAGCGCAGGCATAAGAAATAATAAACGAGCGTTTATTATTGGCGCATGTTCGGGATGAACTCTTTTTTTGTAAATCTTATTTTATTTTGTTAAAATAACACAATTATTTATTTATTATAGATACAAGGCTGAATTATGATGAGTGTCACTGTTGAAAATATGAAAAGAATTATATTTTTTCAATTAACAAAACAAATGTGCTGCAATCTAATGTCGATATCGTTTGCACTTGTCATTGCTATTGATATGAAACTTTTATTATTGGTGTTTGTTCGTGGTGAGGATGAAATATTTTTAATATGTAAATTTATTTATTAATAAATTTGTTACTGATTAGGATAAAAAGTTTTATATATATATATATATATATATATATATGCAGCACCCCACTTAAAATTTTCACTGGCTGCCACTGCTCCCATCCCTAATCTTGTTTCATCATATTCTATCCTTCACTTTTCCCCAAATTAATTTCTATCTTACCCCTTCTTCCCAAAGGGTTCACAGCCCACCCTTCAAGCCTAGGTTTTAAATTCACATACCTTTGTCTTATCTGTAATCTCCTACGCCTTTCTATCTCCACATTTCTATCTCCCTCCCCCCTTCTTTTCAGTCTTACTTCAACAGTAGCAGAAAAATGTTTATAGCTATATGCCTGATACTTCCAAAGAAGACAACCAGGAACATCCTACAAGGGTATGTCCAAAATTATTCCTTCCTTATATTCTCCATGTATCTGTCTTTAAACATTAGTTTTGCCCTAAAAGTTGAGTAAAAAGCCAATGACATCATAAAAGAGAACCAAAATAGCCATAAAAATTAATCTTTTTGTTAACTTGTAAAATGGTGCATGATATCAATACTGGACACCAAGCAACGGCCACAGATTTTGACACCATGTTCCAGAAACATCACCTGGAATCATTTCTTTCCATTAACTCACTTAGATTCAAAACTGTGGTGTGTAAGTAATGGATCAACTACATCTACTTAATCTCCTGATTGTGCATAGGGGGAAATACTGTAGTGCATTGCACAGGCAGTTTGAAAAAGTCACATATTCATAAAGCTTTGGCTACAAACATTTCATCAGAAAATCATTGTATAATTGTCCGCATGGTTAGCCTAGTGGCTTTGCACTTTGCAACCATATGCCTGGGGAAGGAGTGTCTTGGGTTCGATTCCCGTCACCGACGGGAGGAGCTTAAGGATCTTCCTCAGCCATGGCCAAGTTAGGCTACCTTACGCATGGACAGCAAGGGTTTTTTCCTCCAGTTTATCTGGGGTTTATCATTCCGCAAGCAAGCAAACTGTTCCCGTGAACACACAGATCTACGGTCATAAATACTTAACCCCCAATGAGGGGGGGGGCTCAACCCGCCCCAATAGAGATGGGGAGAAAAGGGAGGAAACTCCATATGAATAAATAAATTGTATAATCCATGGGGAATATCTGAATTTGCTAAACTGCTTATGAAGTGCAGTAATTTGTAACCAGTCAAGTGACTGGTTTGTAACCTATCAGTGCTTTTCTAGCTTTTTTATTAAGAAGGAAAGCAACTCTTGCTTCGTGCTTGGTGTCATGCCCTGACCATATGACTTTGCATCCATTTATCTCTCCTGATGATGTCCATCGCATCTCTGCCAGTCCTAGTATATCACACCAATATCTCCTAATTTCCTTACAAAGTAATTCTAGTTTTCCTGACATCCAAAGTGTCCATACATTCCATGTTCCTACTGATAATAGTTCTGTTAGTTTCAGTTTCTGTTTCCTTTCGGTATCCCACTTTTCGATCCAATTGTGATCGCTTGATTGGTATCACAGACATTGTTCATCCAGGCGACATCCGAGCCAGCATGTTTTACCTGTTGATTGTATAGGCATCAGATAACAATATTGTTTTTTTTCTTTACAATCACAGCATCGACACTCATCTCACCAAGCCTCCTCCTTTATCCAGGCTTGGGACTTGGGACTTTATCCAGGCTTGGGATCCTATGACAGAGTTATCATTTGCCTTAGTATCCCATAATGTGAAGCACATATCCTGACAGGCATGTATAATGCTATGCATTATGGGAAGGGTTACTACCCAGACCAATTTTGACCTTTATTGAGGTCAAAACCAGCTACCACTGACAAGACTACAATACTACAATACAGGTCGAAACCGGTCTGGGTAGTGACCCTTCCCATAATGCATTGCAGTATGCATGACTGCCAGGATATGGGCTTTGCATTATGGGATATTAAGACAAGTGATGTGAAGGCTTCTATATATGAGTTGCCCTAGTCTTGATTATATTTCAGGCACCAACTTTGTACGCTTACACTTGGATAAAGGATTAAACCAAGTACATAATTTATTGGTATCTTTAATTTATAGTATAACCAAGTGGAAAAACTTCCAACAATTTTGATCTAATTAAAAAAAGGAAACTCCAAAACACTCAGCACCATTATAGTGCAGTTAGAAGAACAATGGTACATTGTGCCCTTTGATTGGAATAGGATAGGCCTAAGTTTGATTCTCATCATAAGGAATTGAGAGGAATCTTTATGGGTTTTTTTTTTTTCATCCTGCATACAGGCAAATCTGCCTTGAGAATACACACAATGTACAGACAAAAATATTAGTGGTGGCAGCAACTAGGTAATTGATGGTGTTGGTGTAGGAAATTATGGATTAAGTGGTGGAGACAAAGTTGTAGCAGTGGTGTAGCTAGGGGGAGTGCGGAGTTGGGGGTCAGCCTTGGGTGGCACCTTGAACCTTTTTGAACTTTTGCAGTTAATTCTAAAATACAGTCTCGAGAACATATTTCCAAATATTATAATACTACTGCGAATTTTCCTCACAATGGCTGTAAGTGTTGCTAGTTGTGAGAGGATTTTTTGTAAATAAAATTTATCAAGAATTACCTACATTACTATGAAATAGACTTCGCCAATGTCATCGACGATTTTGCTAACTGAAAAGCAAGAAAATTAACATTTTAGAATGTTGAAATTAAAATTTTACTTCAAAAATAAACATAGTGTTTTAATTTATTTACCTATACATAGTTATGGCTTTTTGTAATATTTTTGGTGTGTATTGAGAGGGGAGGCAAACTCAGGGACTGCCCCGGACGGTAAGAGATCTAGCTACACCACTGAGTTGTAGAGTAGGTGACCTCCTTTGATGTGTCTTTGGACTCCTTGGAGGTAACAAATGGTAGTAATATATTTCTATCTTTATTTTACCCCCCCCCCCCCCATTTTGGAAAATGTCTTAATGTATTTATTCAAAAGTTAGTCCTAAATTGTTTTCAGTTCATTATTCAAAGTTCATTTTAATGGTTAAAAGTTAAGTAATATATTTTATCATTATATTTCTGATTCCCTTCCATAAAAAATTAATCTTCAAGATTCTATAAAGGTATGTCAAAAATTATTCCTTTTATATAGTAATATAAAACTTATAATTTTATGTTTCTAAAATGCATATTATTATTATTATTATTATTATTATTCAGGCCTCCATAGAGTCAAAAGAATGTTTTCGTTTAATTGGAGCAAAAAAATCCATTGAGTAATATAGGAGTACTCCTTATGAAAATAGGAAATATAGGCAAATGTATTAATGTGTTTTTATGTGAATTCCCACCAAAGAAAGTTTGTTAACTTATACATTACATTGCCCATTTTTCTATCACTCTCTCCCACATCTCTTCAACATTAATCTAGTAACAACTCCTTACAGACTTATATGCCTCAGTCATATCCCCCCTTCTCCTCCAATTCACAAGGCCCTGCAAATAATAATTTTTAAGTTTCTTCATAACTCGTGTTCCAAAAGTGAATCTTCTCTAGACCTTTTCTAATATATCCTTATCTACAGGTAAACCAGGTTACTAAATCTGCTATAATGATCCATATGAGACCTAACCAAAGCCTTATACAATGGAACCGATAATAATTTTATTTCTGCATATCAAGATCTTCATCATTGCCAAGAACTGATGTGACTTCACAACTTGAACAATGTGACTCCTAAGCTTCAAGTCTCACAACTGTTGTCCACCACTCTCAAAGCTCTCATATCCTCCACCTCATTGAAAGTTTCTTCACTAAGTGTATACATAGCATACTATTGTTGCCTGCCCAATTTCAGAACCTTATACTCTTGACAACACTCAACTAGTCGTTCCAATCACTTGCCCACTCATATAGTCAATTCAAATTCCTCTGTAAAGCCACTGCTTGACTCCTCATTCTTCTCAATTTTACATTACTATACTACTTTATAATTTTGCTTTACTAAATGAGTCATCTTTTTGTCTTGATATTTGTACTCTTAATGTAACTGGACTTTTGCCATCTCCACTGTGCCTTCTTCCAGAGTTCATGCTAAATTTTTGCATTCATTCACGACACCTACCTTATTCAGCCTTTTATTATTTGGAATATATTTACAAATTCCTTTATTTAAAAAATTGTTGGTGAGTGTTTGAGTAGCATTTATCTCCTTTCTGCTTAAGTACTCTTTCTATGCTATAGCTACAAGCTGTCTCTTAAGCTTTTTATAATCAGTGACGTTATATATTTCCTTCCCTCATCGAGGTCTTTATATGCCTGACCACAACCCAGGTGATAATGTAATGGTCGCGCTTGCCAGCCAGAGGGAAATATGATGCCCTATTCATAATGACACACATCTTTTACTAAAATGATCAGCTCTAAGATTCTTGATCTGCATGTTACCTCTGTTACACATTAATATAGTTGTCCCTCAAGAATTCTATATACAGTTGATTGAAAAACGCAGGATGGAAATGCATGGTTCCACTTATACGCATTTTCTTTTCTTTTTTTTTTTTTTGAATAAATATATTGGAAATATGTTTAGAGATGTCAACAATTTCAAAAAAAATCTCACAGACAAACCACATAGCTTGGAAATATTGAAAAAATTAAGAAAAAGTTAGGTATGTCACGAATGCATGAAATATATGTAGACACTATTCTATTTTATCATTTACTATCGTGAAATATACACAAATCTATAAAAATGAAGTGGATATTAGATCCAGCATTATTTCAGTATATTACATTCAGCTTTATTTTAGTATATACACAAAATTATTATTATTAACATTTGACCTCCATGGAGTCAGAGATTCATCGTAGGAGGTCATACTATTGCACACAATGCTCATCCAACCATGCCTTAAACTGATTCAATGTATCTATACCCACAACACACTCAGGCAATAGATTCCACTCACCAACCATCCTCCATGCAAAGAACCTACCACTCCTCTGTTCACACCCTCCTTATACAGTTTCCAGTTGTTCTACTCCCCTCTCCCAATCTATAAAAAATATCTTCCATGTTGACCCGATACCAACCCCTGACTAGCTAATATGTCTCAATCATATCCCCCCTTCTTCCTCCTATTCACAAGCCTCTGCAACTTACATTCTCTCAATCTGTCCTCATACTCCACATTCCAAAGACCACTGACTACCTTTGTGAATCTTCTCTGTACCCTCTCCAACATATCCTCGTCACCATGAAACGTGACTAAACCTGTGCACAATAATCTATATGAGACCTGATCAAGGCCTTATACAATGACACCATTATCTCTTCATTTTTGCATCATTGCCATTAACCAATGTAATGTTTTCACAAATTGAGCAATGTGGTCCCTGAATTTTAGATCCTTGTCCACCATCACTCCTAGATCTCTCATCCCCTCTACTTCCGTTAAAGTTTCCTCACTAAGTGTATACTTTGCATCCCATCGTTGCTTTCCAAATCTCAAATCCTTACACTTTGCAACATTGAACTGATAGTTCCACTTACCTGCCCAATCATGCAATCTATTCAAGTCCTCTTGTAAGTCAATAACATCCACTTGACTCTGCATTGCTCTCCCCAGTTTTTCATCATCTGCAAACAGCTTGATATAACTAGTGAAACCTAACCCAATATCATTAATCCACGCAGTTAGCTTAGTGGCTTTACACTTCGCAACCATATGCACGGGGTTGAAGTGTCCTAGGTTCAGTTCCCGTCAATGATATGAGGAGCTTAAGGATCTTCCACAGCCAAGTTAGCCAGTCTTTGGCATGGACAGCAGGGTTTTTCCATCAGTTTATGTGGGATTTTTCATCTCACAAGCAGACAAAAAGGCCTCGTGAACGCACATTGATTACAATCACGAATACTTAGAGGCATAGGACTGACCATCTTATCCTCGTATTTTAGTTACAAAATCCAAATATGCTTGGAAGGTTGTGGGTGCTTAAAGGCCTGTTAAACTACTGGATAAGATGGATAAGACAATCTCGTTTACTTACAAATTGAACAACAACCCCAAAATTGACCCCTGCGGCACACCAATAGTTACCTTTCTCTTTCTGATACCTATCTGATAGCCAGCACCTGATTCAACTCAAAAGTCTGTTATCCAATCCCATTAATTTATTTAAGATCTTTTCATGTGTCAGTCTATCAGAAGCCTTTGTAAAATCGAAGTACACATGTATATGCATCTCCCCTGTCCAAGGTATTTGTCACTTTGTTTATAGTACATAACTAAGTTAGTGAAACATGATCTCCCTTAAACAAACCCATGCTGATAACCAAAGAGAATACTGCTGTTATCAACCCATTTCTGTATCCTACTTCTCACCAATCTCTCCAGGATATTCACCACAACTCCAGATATACAGACCAGCCTATAATTTTAAACTACAGCCTTATCACTGCCTTTATTTAAATTATTTTATTTATTTAAGCTAGATAGATGGGCAAATGAATGGGGATTTCAGTTTAATGGAGCAAAATGTAAGGTCTTGAAGTTTGGGAAACATCGATGGGATGCTGCATACTCTATGGGAGGAGTTATACTGGAAGAAGTAGGGGAGACGAGAGATCTGCGGTTGATGATTGATAGAAACCTGAAGTTTAGGGGACATATTGCAAAGGTGGTGAAGGTAACACAGAGGATTGCTGCAATTATGAGAAGGACACTGACTTGCAGAGATAAGAGGGTTATCATTCCGTTGTATAAGTCTCTGATCAGACCACACTTAGACTATTGTTCTCAGATTTGGTCCCCAGGATTTGAAGGGGATAAATTAACTGTGGAAAGGATACAAAGACGGATGACAAAGATGGTTTCAGGACTGTACAAGGATAGTTATGAGGATCGGCTGAGGGAATGTGGACTGCAGAGTTTGGTGGATAGAAGGAGAGGTGATATGATTGAGACTTTTAAACTGTTGAGAGGTGGTTACAGGGTTGACACTGGGGAGTTCTTTTGCTTGGTTGAACAGTGGGAAGGAGTGATGATAAGAGGACATCCCTGGAAGTTATGAAAGGAAACTGTCAGCAAGAGGGTAAGGAGTGGTTTCTTTGCCTGGAGGGTGGTTGAACCGTGGAATGCATTGTCTGATGGAGTGGTGGGAGCGAGAACGGTCAGTGAGTTTAAAAAGTGGTATGATAGACTTTGTGTTTCTTAGGGGGGACCTCCCCTCGATCAGTCTTGACAGACTTTATGTTCTTAGGAAGGACCTCCCACGATGAGTCTTTTGACTCCATGGAGGCCTGAGTAGTAATAATAATAATTATGCAGTGGAACAATTTTACCCTCCTTCCACTCCCTTGGAACCTGTGCTGTTGCAAAACTCTTATTAAACAGGCATGCCAATGCTACTGCCAATTCCCTGGAACATTCCCTTAAGATGAAGGTGATGTGTTTATTAAATCCTATTACCTTATTGACATCAAGTTTATTTATTTCCTTAAATACCTCTTGCTCATTCACTCACAGTTAAGCCATCATCTCCTATGTCCTCTACACTTAAGTTCCTCAGTTCCACCCTGATCAGGATGACATATCTATATAAACTGATCACTCAATACCTCAACAATGTCTTCTGCAGCAGTTAACATTCACCACTTTCAACCCTTAACTTCATCTTATCATGATCATTCTTCCTTCTACTTGCCACATATCTTACAAACTCTCTAGGGTTTTTCTTTGCCTGATTTGTCAATTTCTGCTCATACTCTACTTTTGTTTTCCTCATTAACTGAGCCACTCTCCTGGCTTGTTCTTTATACTCTTCATGTGACTGATTATTACCATTATTCATCTTGTACTTCCTCCAAAGTATCTTTAAGCTCCACATTCATCCATTTTACACCTACCTTATTCAACCTTTTGGCCTTCAGAATACAGTCGTACATTGATGCTGTTATGTATTTCTTTGTCAGTTCCCATACAGCATTCATTTCCTTACCACTCAACTCCTCATTCTACGTTACAGCTCCAAGCTGTCTCCTAAGCTTGTCATAATCACCAGTCTTATAATTCCACATTTATCCTTTCCTCGCAAAAGTTTGCATATGACCAGCCACAACACAGGTGATTACTTCATGATCACTTTCACCAACTGGAGGAAAATGTGAAACCCCTCTAACAATTAGATCCTCTGATGAAATGATGAGATCTAGAACTCTTGATCCTCGAGTGCCTTTCTTTACGTGCTGTCTGAGATAGTTATCTCTCAAGAACTCGAGAAATTTATTTTCTTTACTCTCAGATGCTATCTCTTCATTCCAATCTATACCACCATAATTAAAATTGCTCGTAATAATTACCCTTCCTTTCTTCACTAATCCGAGTTGTTTATATATTTCTTCATCACCATCTTCTACATTCCCAGGCCTATAAAAAAAAAAGTTAAATTTGTCAAAACTTAGGCACACAACCACTTAGACTGTACATGGCCATCCGCAGTCTAAAGAAATGTAAACAAACATAAGGATGCAGTATTAAATCATAAATGTTATTAATAAGTTTAATTAATTATCATAAAATAAAAAATTATGATGATTCATTCATTAGTATAGGCTAGACTAGCGTGAAGCAATCATATCAATTGCGATAGGTTAGCTTATAGCAATCACATTGCTGCTTCTTCGTTATCAGTACATGAATCGTTATACCTGTAAATAAATATGAATAATTTCTTTTTCACATTATCTTTTCATTTTTGATGTCTAGTGTTAGTAATACGTGTGACATCCACAGTGTTTTTGTATCATATGAGATAATATATCATATACCCTCGATGAGTCTAAGGATTCCTTGGAGTTACCCGTACTATTACTACTACTACTAAAATACTGATACAGGTACTTTCAGACATACGATTTATCTTGCAAACTTACTGTATCGATAAATACAGTATGATATTTTAAATGTATTTAGCTTCCTTATGGTTTTTAACATTTCTTTTCTCTGGCTTACTTTATTGTTAGAATATAGTATATAATACATAAAAAATATGTGTTAATAGACTGTTTATCTTATTGGTAAGGTTTCCGGTCAATAGTAAACTATTAGTAGTAAAGTGTTTGGGAAGTCAAAAGTCATACGGGGATTTTCAAACAATGTGAGAGGTTGTACTCATAAACTGTGCTTTGTTCAAGGGTCAACTGTATTCATTTTCCTTATTCCCAAATGTTATCATTTCATTCCAATCTATAGTAGCATAATTCAAATCACCCATAATTATTTTCTTTCCTTTGTTTTCTAACTCAAATTACATTTATTCATCACCCCCTCCCCCACATTCCCTGGACTAAAGCAACACTGATCTAAATATCTTAACCGCCATATCATACCATGCAGCTTCAAACATACTGCCATTATTTCCCCTTGTATCCCCCCACTTGATGTGGATGTAATTTCCCTGCTATTAATAACAGCAACACCCTCACTAAACCATGTTTCACTTATCCCAATAATTATTTTGGGAAACAAACTCAATCAGTGAAATTGAGTTCTGATGTTCATGGCATATTATACAGAAATTTGTTTGTAAGTCTATAACCAGTGCTGCTTGTGCCACCCCTCAGCACTAATTTCTTGGCCCATGACCAATCATCTTTATCACCACCTACCTCAGAGCCTCCGTAGCTCAGTCAGTATAGACAAGGAATGTTCAACCCGTCGATCGCGGAGCGATTTTTGGTCAATCTCTTGTGTATTGCTCCTTACTTACAAATTTAATTAAAACTGAAAACATAATATTTTATTTATCATTATTTGTATTATTTTTAATTCTCTTTAAGTGTATTGCTATTGTTTATTTATTTTTCATTAAAATTGTCAAATCAGTAATTTTCTTATAAGTCCGGGTAAATGAATTAATTTGGATCAGTGGAAGTCATACAGCGAGCCGAGTGAATACAATTATAAGCAAAGTGTAAAAACTTGATTGTAGCTTAAATATTAAATATTCCAAAGCACATTACATTGATATTTTACTTAGGTTAAGTCCCATGTGAATATTGTAAAAAAATAAACTTTGTTTGTCTCGGTATAGTTTGGATTAGATGTTTTTGTAAATAACTCTTTTGAAGCTAACTGTATATACTACAGCATTCGAAAGACTGTTATTGAGACTTGTATGTATGAGAAAGGCTTGATGGCTCTAAGTGTAAACATCTCTGAAGTCAGTCAGAAAGAGTTCAAACAACTTTCCGATGGCCAGCAACTTACAATCAAAAGAAAGCGGAGGAGAACAAAAGACGTGCCAAACTTGAAACTTAAGATGAAAGACTCATACCGATTCTTTGAGGGTTGCCAAACTTCATGCGAGATCTCAGAGGAGGCCTAATAAATAGGGACTGAAGCAAGCAGAAAGGGTCCCGGTTCCAGAATTGCTGTCAGAGAGGAGGCCACCTCGTTCAGAGTCGCCGTCAGAGAGACTTCCCAGATCCACGTTGCTTGAGAGAGGAGTTTCCCGTTTCCAGAAAGGAGCTTCTCAGTTTGAGACGTCACTAGAGAGGGACTACTTCTAGGCTGCAGACAAATTGCCGAAAAGAAGAGTTCCAATTGCCGGAGAAAAGTTTCCAGGCCAGGTTAATGTCAGACATTCACCTGTGTGTTGCGTTTTCATTACAATTTGATGAATCAAAATACTTCACTGATATTGCTCAGTTAATGGTATTTATTCGCATGGTATTTCAAGATTATTCAAGTAAAGAAGAACTTTTGAAAATTATACCATTATTGGGAAGGACTAGGGCAGAAGACATTTTTTCAGCATTTGATGAATTTGTGAAACAACCAAACTTCTGCTTTTTAAACTTGTGTCTATTACTACTGATGGTGCCCCTGCAATGATAGATAATAAAGCAGGCTTCATTTCATTATGTAAAAACGATGACAGATATCCAGATTTTTTAACGTACCACTGTATTATTCACCAACAAGTACCGTGTAGTAAAAGATTAAACACAAAAGTTGTTTTGGATATTACATTTAAAATTGTAAATTCTGTTCGATGAAAAGCCCTGCAATGGCAGTTATTTAAATTACAGACAGATGATGATAGGGAACTTCTGTTGTACAATAATGTTCGCTGGCTCAGCAGAAGTCAATTTTTAGAACGATTTCTTGTATTAATTAACGATATAAACAATTTTCTTGATGAAAAAGGAGATATTTATCCACAGTTGAGTGATAAAAGATGGTTGTTACACTTATAATTTTTAGTAGATTTCTGCACAAAATTAAGCAATTTAAATTTAGAGTTACAAGGTAGAGATAAAAATTTAATTGACATGTTAAGTTCAATAAAAACTTCCCAACAATATACTTACTTTTATTAAAGAAAAATATCAATGACCGCAATTTAGACATCTCCCATATTTATTAAAATGTTTTGAACAAAATCAAGAAATGCTTTGCTATGATTTAAAAGAATTTATTCATGAAATAGAATTAGTTGAAGAAGAAATAAATTCAAGATTTTAGTAAAACTGAAATGATTGTGTCTTTTATCAATAATCCATTTCAAGAAAACCTGAACATCACAGAAATTTCAAATAAAATTAGTGGGCTGTTTGATATAAACCAAGCTGAAATAGAACTTCATATAAACATTCAGAATAGTTTACATTTGAAATCAATAAACAATGAAGTCATTTGAAAGTATGCATGTGAAAAATTCCCAATATTAACTGATATTGCGTGCAAAACTTCTGTCGTGTTTCGGATTGATATACTTTTCAGAATCCGCTTTTCCAAATATGACCGTCATAAAAAATCAATCAAAAAACCAAATTACAAATGATCATTTGGATGATTGTCTGCGATTGGCCACTTCTTCATATCAACTTGACTATGAAAATAGTGCTTGATCCAAACAATGCCAAATGTCACATTAACTTTTTTTTTTTTTTAATCAACCAGCATTTCCTGTAACTTGTGAGTTTGTAATCAATCTGTTGTTTTTTCTACCTTTGGTTTTCCAAAATAGAGAAATAAATATTTTATTCCAATATATATAGATTTTTGTTGTATTAAAATAATTAAAAGCGATAAATAAATTTTTATATACACAAATAAAGTTTTTAGTTGTGTATTTTTTTTAATTGTTTATTTTTAGTTGTGTTTTTTTTTTAATTGTTTATTTTTAGTTGTTTATTTGTGCATAATCAGATATCAGGTTGGGGGAACGTGATCTATATAAGAGAGTAGATCGCCGAATAACTTATATATAAGAGAGTAGATCGCTCGCCGTATAACTTTTTATAGAAAAGTAGCTCGCATAGTAAAAAAGGTTGAACACCACTGGTATAGACGAACCCTTTGGGTGGAAAGACCTCGGTTCGATTCCTGCCTATGACACGAGGAACCTTTATCTGGTCTCTTGACTAAAGGTGAGTTAGCCAGTCTCATACAGAGATAAGTTTTTTCACCCAGAAACTGGGGTTTTTAGTACCTCAGAACAGGCGAACCAGCCAGTGCGTTCTCAATTAGTGCGGCATTTTTTTCTATACCCAAATTCAATTAGTGTGCCTATATATATATATATCTTAAAAATAAATGTTACAGATTTAAAAAATTTTTTATCTATACATTTTTATGGCTAACTATTTTAAAAATCATTCATCAGGATGAAATAATTTATTTACCGATTTAAAACATTTCACAAAGTTATTGTTTAATGGCATACCACAATATTTCCATATACACTATGTTCCAAATTTACCACTAAAATTTATGTTGTCTGCTAAGTACATAACATTTTGATGATCATAACTGTTGCTTCTTTTGAAATTGTGTTCAATTTTTCCTTACTTTTTTTTTTATTTTAAATATTTTCCCAACCTTTCATCATGAGTAAATGAATTAGCAAAAAAGTGAAAGAGTGAAAATGATTTGAAAAGTAATCTCATTGGAGGAAAATCTTGAAATAATAAAGAAAAATTAATAAGGCGAGACCAGAGCAAAGATAGGAAGAGAACACAAAAATGGGTGAATCAACTATAAGAGCAATTTTAAACAAAGCTGCTGAATACAAAGAGAAAGGTAAGGCTGCTTCAAGTTCGTCATGCATGGATTCGGAATCAAAGTACAGGCAGCCCTCAGTTTACAACAGTTAAATTTACCTGATTCATAATAACACCAGATGCTGAGTGTACTTTTTTACTGTAGTGTGGTCTGACTGAGAAACAACGCTAGCAGGCACTCTAGTCTTTGAGTGTTTACCGAGCTACTATGACGAATAAGTGTCAAACCTAGTTTTACTGTTGAATCTACCTAACTGTTCTATTTAATTATTTTTACATACATACGTATTTCAATTGATGAAGTACGTAATTACATACCATGCCTGATAAAGGAAGTCCAGAAACGTTAGCAGAACTTGATGTTAAGAAGGCGCAGAAATCAATCACACTTGAAAAGAAGATTTCAAGATTTCACTCCCCTCGATGAGTCTTGACAGACTTTATGTTCTTAGGAAGGACCTCCCACGATGTGTCTTTTGACTCCATGGAGGCCTGAATAATAATAATAATAATATGAAGGTGATTAGAAGAATGGAAGATGGGCTGACATGTGTTAATGTCTGTAGAAGAATGAACTTACCTTCGTCAACTGTTACCACAATTAAGAAAAATGCTGATAGAATAAAACAGTCTGCACAACAATCTACAGCAGTACTAAATGCAAAACATATAAGTTATAGCAGAGGTAAACTTCATAAAAAAATGGAAAAATTATTATCATTATGGGTAGATGACTTGAATCAGTAAAACATTCCTCTGATTCAGGCTGTGTTAACTGAGAAAGCAAAAACAATTTTTGAGGATCTTAAAAATACAGATGGAGGCCAAGAAACATATTTAGGAAGTAAAGGTTGATTCATGAGATTTAAGTCTCGGAGTAAGTGCCATAGTGTCAAATTATGTGGTGAGGTGGCAAGTGCAGATGTTGTGACAGCGGCTGCTTTTCCTAAAGAATTTCAAGACTGTGTAGAACAAGGAAGTTATCCTCCTGATATCATTTTTAAGAGAATTGACTCTACTGGAAAAAATTGCAATCACACACCTTCATTTCCTGTGAAGAACGTTCAACTCCAGGTTTTAAAGCTGCAAAAGATAGATTTATGCTTTTGTTGGGTGTAAATGTCTCCGGAACTTTGAAGATTAAACCAATGTTGGTATACCATTCACAGACACCACGCCTTCCTGGGTCTAAAAGCCATGCTACCAGTCTCTTGGAAATTGAAGAAGAAAGCTTGGGTTACTGAATGGCATAAATTGGATGGCATAATAGCGAGAATGTGTGACAAGAGAGGACTGGTATATGTGGATGCTTGGAATGCGTTTGAGGAAAGAGAGGAATTGTATGCGAGAGACCGTTTACATTTGAATGAGGAAGGACGTAGGCATCTGGAGAAATTGCTGTTCTGAACAAGTCGGTGTGTCCCAGGGAGGATGATAGCAGGGGTGGCCTCTTGTGGGAATACATACTTGGGAGAAGGGAGACAATGTCAGGTAACACTGAGCCCAGTGGAGTCTAGAAAGGATAATGCTGGGTATAGAAACAATGGCATTTATATGCTTTATACTAATGCCAGGAGTATCTGGAATAAGGGAGAGGAATTGGTGGCACAGACAGCATCAGCCTGGCCAAAAATTATTGCGATCACTGAGACGTGGTTGACAGAACGGGATATAATAACAGGAATAGAAGTCGCTGGGTATAGCATTTTTCGTCAGGATAGGAGGGGAAAGCGTGGTGGTGGGGTACTGCTTATGATAAGTGATGACCTATGTCCTCTAAGAGTGGAGAACTTGGAAGGAAGCGAGACAAATGATTTTGAGAGTGTATGGTGTGAGGTAGAGGTAGGCAAGACAGGATATTTAGTGGGGTGTTGCTACAGACCCAGGAGCACAGAGGATGGGGACCAGGAGATGTTTAGACAGCTAAGTTTGGCAAGTGCAAGAAGAATGATTGTTATGGGAGATTTTAACTTCAGTAGGATAAATTGGAGAGAGGAAGATGCACGTAGCAATAGGGGAATGGAATTTCTAGAATTCTTGAGGGACAAATGTCTTAGGCAACATGTAACAGAGGGAACAAGAGGTTCAAAAGTTTTGGATTTGGTTATAGCATCAGAAGAGTTGATAATAACTGAGTTGACGTCTCTCCCACCAGTTGGAGAGAGTGACCATATGGTGTTGACTTGGAAAATAAATAGACATGCAGGAGTTTCAAAGAGACGGGAACTTATGTGGAATTATAACGCAGGTGATTATAATAGTCTTAGACGTCAACTTTGGGAAGTTTCATGGAGGCAGGAATTGGAATGCTGGGATATCACTAGTGCGTGGGAAAGTGTGAAAGAATGTTTGTTAGTCGCAGTAGTAAGTTGTATACCACGAGTGAAGAAGAGAATGCAATTTGGAGTAAAGTGGATGACAAACAATATTAAACAGGAATTGCTTGCGAAAAAGAGGCTATGGAAGAGATATAAGGAGACAGGTGAAGAGATGCATTAGAATTATAAGACATGGGCCAGAAGAGTGACTAGTGTGGTAAGGAAAGCGAAACTGGAATATGAGAGGAGATTGGCCCTAAGATCCAAAGAAAATCCTAGGGAATTTTTTAGCTATGTGGCCAGTGGGAGGAGAATTGACTGTGGAAGAATGATATTGTGGGATAAAAATGGGAATAGCGTGACTGATGCAGAGGACATAGTGGAATTGTTCAATGAACACTTTATTTCATCCTAGAGGAGTCAGTTTTAATGCTAGAGGGATAGGACTGGTTCGAGGTCTGGAGGTACAGGAGGAGAGTGTGTTTCAGATAATGAGTACTCTGGATGTCAGTAAATCTGTGGGACGGGATGGTATTTCACCACGAGTTTTGAGAGAATGTGCTAGGGAATTGACACTGCCTTTAACGTGGCTTTTCAATGAAAGTCTGGCTTTGGCAAAGGTGCCCAGGGAATGGAAGGGAGGTAAGATAGTGCCATTGCATAGGGGTGGTAACAGACTGGAAGTGTCTAATTATAGGCCAGTCTGTGTATCATCAGTAGTTAAGATCTTGGAGAAAGTAGTGAAGGACCGTGTACAGCATTGGGCAGATGAGGGTAATGTTATCTGTGAGAATCAACATGGATTTGTGAAAGGACGCTCTTGTTTTAACAATATGCTAGCCTTTTATAATAAAGTTACAAGAACATTAGATGAGGGAAAGGCATATACTGCAATTTTCTTAGACTTGGCGAAGGCAGTTGACGGGGTGCCACATGATAAGCTGATATTTAAGTTGCAGCACATGGGTCTGGATGTCAGATTGGTCAACTGGATTCAGGATTGGCTGTCTGATAGGTATCAGAGAGTTGTGTATGGTGGAGCAGTTTCCAGGAGGCAGAGGGTTACAAGTGGGGTCCCACAGGGCTCAGTACTAAGACCTATATTGTTTAACCTTTATATCAATGACATAGCCAGTGGATTGCAGGGGGATATTCAGTTGTTTGTGGAAGATGCGAAGCTGGGAAGCATTATTAGTAATAGTGCAGATTTGGTAGCCCTGCAAGAGGATTTAAATAAGCTAGATAGATGGGCAAATGAATGGGGCTTTCAGTTTAATGCAGCAAAATGTAAGGTCTTGAGGTTTGGGAAACATCGATGGGATGCTGCATACTCTATGGGAGGAGTTATACTGGAAGAAGTAGGGGAGACGAGAGATCTGCGGTTGATGATTGATAGAAACCTGAAGTTTAGGGGACATATTGCAAAGGTGGTGAAGGTAACACAGAGGATTGCTGCTATTATGAGAAGGACACTGACCTGCAGAGATAAGAGGGTTATCATTCCATTGTATAAGTCTCTGATCTGACCACACTTGGACTATTGTTCTCAGATTTGGTCCCCAGGATTTGAAGGGGTGGAAAGGATACAAAGACGGATGACAAAGATGGTCTCAGGACTGTACAAGGATAGTTAGAGAATCGGCTGAGGGAATGTGGACTGCAGAGTTTGGCAGATAGAAGGAGAGGTGATATGATTGAGACTTTTAAACTGTTGAGAGGTGGTTACAGGGTTGACACTGGGGAGTTCTTTCGCTTGGTTGAACAGCGGGAAGGAGTGATGACAAGAGGCCATCCCTGGAAGTTACGAAAGGAAACTGTGAGCAAGAGGGTAAGGAGTGGTTTCTTTGTGTGGAGGGTAGTCGAGCCGTGGAATGCATTGCCTGATGGAGTGGTGGGAGTGAGAACGGTCAGTGAGTTTAAGGAGTGGTATGATAGACTTTGTGTTTCTCAGGGGGGGACATCCCCTCGATGAGTCTTGACAGATTTTATGTCTTAGGAAGGACCTCCCTCGAATATTCTTTTGACTCCTTGGAGGCCTGAATAATAATAATAATTATTATAATAATTACACAAGGTGTTTTTATAGATTGGTTCACAAATTATTTTTGTCCTACTGTGGCTTCTGTAAAGAAAATGATTTGCCAGCCAAGGCATTGCTTCTCTTGAATAATGCCCCTGGACATCCTCAAAACCTTGTTGAAGTAAGAAACACCATTGGATGTCAAGGTTGTTTATATGCCCCCCAAACACAACATTGCTTTTGCAACCAATGGGGATTATATCAATCTTCAAAGCCTATTATATCCATATATCATTTATTGAAATAAAATGCTAAGTGTCTTGGACACTTCAGGAAAATCTATTAAAGGCTATTGGCAGTCATTCAATATTTTGAAGGGCATTAATAACATCAAGGCAGTTTGGAACAAAGTGTCAGCAAAGTGTTTAAAAGGAGCATGGCAAAAACTTCTTCCAGCATTTATGCACGACTTCGAGGAATTAGAGCAAGAGGAGAATGTTATTGAAGACGCTACCAAGCTTGCGCGAGAGGTGGGATTGGATGATATTACAGCTGAAGATGTGACAGAAGTCTTAGAGAACCATGATAAACGACTTTCCAATGAAGACTTAAAAGAATTTGCAAGGATGCAGCGTATCCTTGCAAGCATAGAGACACTGATGAACTCTGCGAAATGGACCACGATTTTACGTTTGCTCCACGAATGGAGTTCGAACGTAAAAAGGAATGTAATCGCATCTATTTGACCTTACACTGAACTCCTTAAAGAAAGAAAAAGAAAAGTTAGGCAGTTAACACTGGATACTTTTTTTCAAAAATAATGCAGGTGATCCGAAACCAGGAACTTCAACATCGAAATATGTAATATGTTTTCGAATTGTTTTCGTTATTAATAATTTTATTTTAACAAATATATATGTATGTATTATCAAAGCTTTAAATATCATCATGTTACACATACTTCATGAGCATATTTTTTGAGTGTGTGGAACATAACTTTGTATCTCCCATTAAAATTGTGTTCATTTTATGCTGATTCGGTTTACACCCGTTTTTGCAGGAATGGAAGTGAGGCATAAACCAATGGCTGCCTGAATTATAGAAACTCTTCCTATATGGATCAAAGATGGTAACTAAAAGTGGATCTGGCTAAACACTGACCTTATTAAATCAAAAGCATTAAGTCTCTTTGCACCCTTGAAAGTAAAGGTTATCAATGATGGAAGAGAAGGCAAATTCCATGCTAGTGCTGGGTGGTTTGAGCGTTTTTAAAAGAGAAATAGCCTACATGATGTTCTAATCAGAGACGAAACCAAGTGCAGATGAGGAGGTTGTCGCAAATTATCCAGAGGATCCTCTTCTTTCTTCTTCTTCTTATTATTATTATTATTATTATTATCATTATTATGTGACACCTCCAGGGAGTCCAAAGTCTCATCGAGGGAGCGTGTGCCAACAGCATCAAATGATTGATCCCTTCCAATTACTAACCGTGCTCAAACTTGCTTAACTTTTGCGTGAGCCATTAGTAGCAGAGGCTCTACCAATCAACCAACCTTTTTGAAGAAAATTGTGGGAGAAGCGGACTATTGTGACCAACAAATATTTAATGTCGATGAAACCAGCTTTTTTGGAAGTGAATGCCTTCTAAGACTTTTCTGACCAAATCAGAGAAATCTCAGCCTTATTATAAAGTCGAATGAAATTACTGTATGCGAGTCATTTGGAAGTACATTCTTCCACTTTGTGCAAAGGATTTTAGAGTCTTCTCAAATGAATCTAAGTTAATTAAATTCATTCTTAGAAACTGAGTGATTCTGACCTGCTAAATTTAGTTGCACTGCTGGAAGATCCTGAAGAATATAAAGAAAATTTAATCACTGGCAAGCCCAAAGAGATTTCACAGAAACAAATGGAAAATATTTTTTGTGCAGTCGAAGTTTTTAAGCAGCAATGCTTAGAATCTGATCCTGATGAAAAGGGAAGCAGTAAAATTTGCAGAAGAGTAGAAGAGGCAATAGGGCCATACTGTCAGTTGTATAACAAAACAAAAACCAGTACAGGGGCAAATTCTCCATGCTTGCTATGCTTGCTGTGCAAGCTCATTAATCGAGAAAGAAGTAATATTTATTTATTAATAAATGCATGCATTAAAGCATTCCATTTAGGCTTTTCTTTTTGTAGACTGAAGATGTCTTAAGCTTGCATGGCAATAATTGAGCTTTGCGTTGTGTATTTAAGGGCGATGCTTGCTCGTCTAGTCAAAGCTACCTTGGATTGCTCAGTTATGAGAGCTTCCAGGTCCTCGCAGCATCACTGTGATTTCATATGCCGCTCCCTTCACATCGTCATAAACACAAGGCCATATGCAGTCAGTGTAGCTCTAGCCAGTGAGCTTCAGCCAGCCTTTACAAGTGTGTGTGTGTTGCTTGGAAAAATTAAGTTACAACCAACTTTTTATCATGATGTTTTTGACCAGTTCATAAAGAACTGTAAGATAGAATTTGTATTCATGTAAATAAATTGCAAAAGATAGAATATCATTTGTAAAATAAATGTTGTATTTGTAGGATTAAATGTACATAAATTTCTTAATAAATAGTTTTTAAATGGTCAGTAATTCCTTATTCCGCTAATCAGACTTCAATCACACCTCTCACTCTCTGAATGATAACAAGAGCAAGCGTGAATTTCAAGACCAGTATTCGCCTCTGAAACAGAATGCCCTCCAAATTACATTAGGTCAATTCTTTGTTAAGAAGTAGAATAATAATTTATATTCTGAATATGTTTTATTGTCTTTCAGCTTCATGGTTTTCCTTTAACTAGATCCTGATACATATCCTAATTCTTTTATAAAAAAAATTAAGGGTCAAAAAAGAAATTTGAGGAACGAATTATGCTTTTCCCCATAGGTTATTATATTCAATTAGTGTATTTTAGATTAATGTGTCTGTTTTAAAGAATGCATTAGGTGCATTAATTGAGGGATTGCTATTCTTAATCCCTCATTAGAGCTCACCTAATGAGGGATTAAGTACAGCTAAGAGTTGGATGAGGAACAAGGAACCCCATGCAAATAAAATAAAAACCACTTACGCTGTATATTTCCTTGGTCACAGCTACTCACCTTACATCCCCAGGCCATTCCATTCCTATGACAACTATCCATGCACACAAATTCACTATTACTGCTTACGGCATCATCCTTCCTTATGCTATGCCTCCTTGTCCATTCTACCTCCCCCTTTCTCTATTCATTTGTTCGTTCCTGTTTGTTCAGGAATAAATCCTGTTTGTTTTCTCTTATCTTTCACACTACTATTTCTCCATACATATACACTTCAGTCTTACCTACTCCATTTTCCTGGTCTTTTGCATCACCTCTTATTTCCTTTAACTTCTTCTCAGATCGTCAATTCACTTCTTTCTGGCAGCAGTCTCTCTAACTGACTCATACCAAATCCATTTAAATGCAGTCCATCACGTTTGCACAATACAATCAAGGGATGCATTCTAATCATCCCTTAATCGCATATATGATCATATGTTCACAGGATTTGACAAGACTTACACAAGACTGGTAACAAGATAGTGCTGCTAGCTGAAGATTTGGAGTAGGAGGTTCATAATGAAGATGAAAAGCAGCTGGTGGAAGAAGAGTTGAAAAATAAAAATCCTATAGAGATAGGGTCCTCACCACATGTCGTTATTCCCATAGTTAACCATGAGTCATATCATGATAGTCGACCTCCTGGAGAGACAACACGTGATGACGATGAAGATGATAGATGCACAGAAAGTTGCAGATGAATAGAGAATAAGCCATTCCCCAAAATATTTACAGTGAAAACACATAGCATTTTCCTCTGTTAATAAGGCAGTTCAGTTGTTTGAACAATTGGATCTAAAATCTTTTCAATATGGAAAGATCTTTAAAAAAGTAGACAGAATAACACAAGCTGCAGTTGATTGCTACAGACTATTCCAGCTGTCACCTATCTCCTGAAGATGAGCCTAAACCTTCCACCAGTTATGCATTTGATGAACAATCCTCAAAATGCTTTGTTGCAATTCCATAATTTGAAGAATTTGTCATTAATGACCAAACCTCTCCCTGCCTCCTCCTCCAATGAAATGTCCAATTAATTAAGCAGCAGCAGTATCTTCAAAGAATTACTTTTGCTCCATGCATTTCACTTGATTATTTTACAGAAACACTGTACACTCGTGTTTTTACTTATACAGTAATCGGTAATAAAACAGACCTAAACATATTCAGCATTCAAGCATGTTAATTATTAGTGTATTCTTATAATTTATAACTTATGGCAGGATTTTCAGAATGGAAAACTGTCATAAGGACTGACTGTATACTCAAATACAAATACAAATACCTATACACCAAATATATGATAACAACAACAAAAAAAAAAGTTTTAAATGATGAATATACTTTGCAGTTTTCTTCTCTTACTGAAATATAGTTTTCCTTCCATACAATAGTCAATTAAGTTTCTCCATATATTCAACAAACATTGATAATTAGTACAGGCAGTTCTTGTTTTTCTAAGTTCCCAGGTTTGAGTTCATTTTTTCAAGTATCAACAAAAATTCAAAAATATTTGCATCAATAGCAATAAATATGGCATTTCAAATTATATAAATAGCTACATGACACAGTACCACTCTGCATGTGTTCAGGAAAATGATGGTGTCTCACTGCTCGCATAACATAAAGCAGTTACCACACTGACGTTACAAAGAGTGGCTTTGTGTTGCTCCTCAGTTTTGCTCTCTTGTCTCATTTCACATTTTTCCATATTGTTGGGAAAATGTGAGCCTACGTAGCTCAGTCAGTATAGACAAAGCCCTTTGTTCAGAAAGACCTAGGTTCAGTTCCTTTCAGTGAAAACTTTATGGAAACTTTATCTGGTCTCTTTCAACAAAAGTTGAGTAAGCTGATCTCACATGGAGGTAGGTTTTTTTTTTCCACCTGGAAACTCGGGTTTTTGTACCTCCAAACAGGCAAATCGTCCTGTGAACAAGCATGGATTACAGTCATGAATACGTCCCAGCCATATACCAGTCCCAAGCCTGGATAAAATGGGGGGGGGATAAGCAATGGTGAACTAGCCTTATTAACCTGCCTTATTAATACTGGACAATAAGCCAGAATGAATTAATACTATGAAAAGTGATGTTAATAAAAGGAATCAGTGAAAACAAACCATCAATGTGTGTGCATTTGATGATGACAAAGAATAAACATTCTTTAACATTTGTGACATAGATAATTTCTTTGTTATTATAACTTGCTTGATTTTAAAGGGTATGTTTTTATTTCTCTGAATGAATAACTCATTCTTTAAGCATAAACTATACTCTTGTTGACAACTATTTAACATTACTATGGTAAAATTTCAAAGTTGAAAATGTAACCCATGCTGTTAACATTATACCTTTGGGGAATAAATTCCCTGTTTATGAGCTCACACAAGGAATGGATTAACTCATAAATCCATGAGTTAATGGATTTAAATTAAGTTAAGTTTATGAGGAATGTAAACTATAAAGTCGTATATTTGCATCAGGACTGTCAAACTCAATTGGACCTCGGGACATTTGCCATAAAACTGTATCTCAAGCATAAGCCGAATCTGCCAGATACATTATGAAAAATACTAAGGACAGTGATCAGAACTTATCCACCATTACTATGAGTCACCCTAGGCTGAACCAGGTGTTGGCTTATGCTTTGATCTGCCGAAACGGTTATAGTTTTCTATACATTCTGCATGAAACTCTCAGAGTCTCTATCTTAGAGTTTCTATATTCAGCTTGGAAATAATGTTGGATTCAATATCCACTTAATTTGTAAAATTTTACATCGCCAAAGTGAAGCCTTTTTGTTTCTTTATATCTCAGTAATTCTTGATGCACCTTTTGGCAACGCCGATGGTAAAGAATAACTTCTGCATCAACCTCAGTATTTACATCTGGGTCTGCCTACTCACTGATGAGACCTCAACAGAGGTCGAAACCAGTCTGGGTAGTGACCCTCCCTCCATAATGTATAGCGTCATACATGTCCGTAAGGAGATGTGCATTTCATTATGGGAAATACTAAGTCCAGTGATCAGAACTTACTCCATCTTTACTACGAGTCACCCTAGCCTGAACCAGGTGTTGTCTTATGCTTGGATCCACCGAAACTTTTATAGTTTTCTATACATTCAGCATGAAACTCTTAGAGTTTCTATATTAGGCTTCGAAATAATGTTGGATTCAATATCCAGTTAATTTGTATAATTTTATATCACCGAAGTGAAGCCTTTTTGGATCTTTATATCTCAGTAAATAACTCAGTAAATTTTTGGAAAACCAACTTCTTGATGGTGGAACTGTACTCCAAGAGATTGATGAGGCCAGGGACTTGGGAGTGTTGGTGGATAGGGAGATGAAGTTTAGGGGGCACATTGCGAAAGTAGCTAAATCAGCTCATCAACTCACTTGGTTGTTGAAAAATACCTTGACGAGCAGAGACAAGCAAGTTATTGTACCTCTGTACCGAGCCCTGATAAGACCTCATCTCGACTACTGTGCCCAGATTTGGTCACCTCGGTTCCTTCTTGATGGGGAGGAGGTGGAGAGGATCCAGAGGCGAGTGATTAAGATGATAGCTGGTCTATGGAATGAACCATATGAGAACAGGTTGAAGATTTGTGGGTTGCAGAAACTAGTTGATAGGCGGAAAAGGGGAGATAAATTGAGACATTCAAATTGCTGAAGGGTTTTTATAGGATTAATTCAGAGGACATTTTTGAGATCAGGACTGGTGGTGGGAGAACTAGGGCACACCTATGGAAGCTGGGTAAGAGCGTGGTTAGCAGGGGTGTTTAGAGCTGGGTTCTTTACTTTTAGAGTGGTAAATGAGTGGAATAAGCTGCCAGAGTCTGTTGTGGGTGCTGACAGTGAGCGAGTTCAAGGCAAGGTGTGATAGATACTGTGAGAATGTTGAACAGTTGTGTGAACATGATGTTTAGGGCCTCCCTCGATGAGTCTAAGGACTCCCTGGAGTAGCCCGTAATAATAATAATAATAATAATATTTCCTAATATAGAAACTCTTAATTAGGCTTCAAAATAATGTTGGATTCAATATCCAGTTAATTTGTATAATTTTATATCACCAAAGTGAAGCCTTTTTGGCTCTTTATATCTCAGTAAATAACTCAGTAAATTTTTGGAAAACCAACTTCTTGATATTCCGCTTTTAGAATGGAATCATTTTGGAAATCAAGAAGTTCTCCATTTGAATACAGACAGTAGAAGAGCTTTTTTGAAATTAAAGGAAAAAGGATCTGTAAAAAGCGAAAAAACTTCCTGCTCCTTAAAATATTTAAATCTCCGATCAAATTCTCTTTTATCTTTTCTAGTTTGGGACAATATTGAGAAAAGGTAAAACTTTGATTCTTATTGTTCAACTCTTCACACATAGGAAAGTAATTTAGAATATTCTCTTTTAAATGATTTTGAAAAAAAACTAATTTACGTCTAAAACTTGACATATGTGTTATTAACTGATCTTTCCCCTGAAGACTGACATTCAAATGTCCTTTAATATCAAGTAAGAATTGCAAGATCTTGTACTCAGGCCTGATCATTAAGAAATGCAACATCATGATTTTTCCTTTCTAGGAACAATTTTATCTCCTCTAAAAAAAAAAAAAAATTAGAACCTTATAACAAGATAACCAACGAATCTCTGTGTAATAAGGTAGCCATTCAAATTCACTCTCCAAGTCTTTAAGAAATTGTGCAAACTTGGCAGTGATTGACACAGGCTTGAGTACATTGCTCATTGTCAATACCATGGCATACAGGACCTGCTGATGAATAATGCAGTGGAAAGATTGCAGTTTTGGAATGTCTGGATACATTTCCTTTAACTTTACTGCAAGCTTGATACAAAACCTTTATATTTACCTGTCATTGCAGGAGCACCATCGGTTGTCACTGCTACGAGCCTGTTCAGCAGAAGTTGGTATTTTTCCAAAATGCTCCACACGGCATCAAAAATATCTTCCCCTGTAGTGGTTCCATGGATAGGAATCATTTCCAAGAACTCTTCAGTAATATTCATATTGTTTGCAAGCTCAAAGAGACAGAGCAACTTCAGCCACGTTGTGGATATGGAAACTTTCGTCAAGTGCAATTGAAAAGCACTGTACATTTGCGAATATTTCTTGCAGCTGATCACGTAGATTATCTGACATTTCTGTTATTCTTTCTATCACAGTATTTCTGGACAAAGAAATATCCCGAAATACTTGCACATTTTTGGGACATACATTTTCGACTACTTTTATCACGCACTCCTTAACCAAGGAACCGTCACTAAAAGGTTTGGAATGTTTCGCAATAAATAGCTGATTTCATAACTGACTCTCACTGCTGATTCATTGTCTTTCATAATTTTTGAAAATATTTGTTGTTGACTTTGAAGTGAATTCTGCATAATTTTTAATTTTTCTTCTCTCAGTTTATCCTCAAAGCGTGAATTATTACTTGTGAATTTTATCGTAGTGCCTTTTTATATTATATTCTTTGGCGACACTAATTGTTTCATTACAAATAATGCACACAATTTCCTTTGTTTCAATGTAAAACTAACTCAATTTCCATTTTTCTTGAAATTTCCTCCCCTCATCAGCAATTTTCTTTTTCTTGTTATCTTCTTCTTCTTCTTCTTATTATTATTATTATTACAGGTATCTCCATTGGAGCCAGTAGACTCATCGCGGGAGACCCAAACTAGCAAAACAATATCTGTCATATCTATTCTTGAATTCATTTACAGATGAAGAGCTCACAACTAAGGCAGGCAATGAATTCCACTCATTCACCACCCTCCAGGCAAAAAACCTTGTTCTGACACCCTTGTTAACCACACTCTTCTTTAATTGCCAGGGATGACCTCTTGTTCTTCCATCACTATCACACAGCTGAAACATTTCCCCTGCATCAATCCTATAAAAACCTTTCAGTAATTTAAATGTTTCTATCATATCTCCTCTTCTCCGTCTATCAACCAACCTCTGCAATCCACATACTCTCAATCTATCAATGTAGAGAGCATTTTTTACATCACTCACCAGCTTGGTCACTCTTCTCTGAACCCTCTCCATAGCCTCCTCATCTCCAAGGAATCCAGGTGAACAGACCTGAGCACAGTAATCCAAATATGGAAGTATCAGCGCTTTATAAAGGGGAATAATAACCGCTTTATCTCTGGATGTCAGTGTGTTCCTCAACAACCAAGTAATCCTATGTTCAATCTTGGACACCTTAGCAATGTGTCCTCTGAGCTTCATCTCCCTATCTACCAACACCCCTAAGTCCCTAGCCTCATCGATCTCTTGGAGTACTGTTCCATCAATGTAGTACACAGCTGGTAATATTTTAATCCCAAAATGCATGACTTTACACTTTTCCACGTTGAACTGACATCCATTATCTTTTGCCCATTCTACCAGCTTATTTAAATCATCCTGCAAACTTTCAACATCAGCTTGATTTTTTATTGCGCTACCCAACTTTGCATTATCAGCAAACAACTGAAGATCTTCCTGTAAGCCACTTCCTATATCATTTATATACAAAAACAACAATGGCCCAAGCACAGAGCCCTGAGGCACACCACTGGTCACCTGCCTCATCCTGGACTCGGATCCTCCATACACCACCTTCTGGTATCTCTCCCTGAGCCATTCTGCTATCCATATCACCAATTTAGCATAAATTCCCATCTGCTCCAATTATGCGTTACAGTGTTCCATGGGGTATCCTGTCAAAAGCCTTAGCAAATCCGGAAGTACCACTGTGTAGCCAGTTCCTTTGTCCAACTCAGATGTCATTCTATTATGAAAAGTTAATAGATTGCTAAGGCAGGATCGACCTTTAACAAAATCATGTTGACCTCTATAGAGTATCATATCCTGATCCACCCATTCTTGAATTTTGTCTTCAACCAATTTTTCCAATACCTTTACCACTACTCCTGAGATGGCGATTGGTCTGTAATTAACTACCGTAGTTTTAGAGCCACCTTTTAGGGAGTGGGAGTTATGCAAAGGAACACTTTGCCTAACTCCCGCTCCCTAGGGACCATACCAGAGTTCAAACTTAAATTAAATATCCAAGTAAGAGGGGGTTGACAATTCATTTGCACATACACGCAACACCCGAGCTGATATTCCATCTAAGCCTACAGCAGTGTTTGCATTTAAATTTTGCAATATATTAAATACCTCTGATTTCCTTGCTTCAATTCTCACATTAGTTATTGCTACAGGTACAGAGACATCCTCACTTGGGTGATAGACTTTTTGAAAAGTGATCACTCAGTAATTCAAGTATTACATCTGATTTTGTCACCACAGTACCTTCAGCACCCACTAAAGTTATCCTTCCGAAGTCATTCTTCCTTTTACTTGCCACATAGCGGAAGAATTCTTTGGGATTACGCTTGATCTCTTTGACTAAGGTCTTCTCATAATCTGATTTAGCTTTTCTTACTATGCTGGTAACCTTCCTAGCTTGAGCCTTGTACTGCTCATGAGTGTACTGATCGCCTTTCTCCTTGTAAATTCTTCATAACATTTTCTTTGTTATGTTATAATTGCCTAACCTAACTTGTCATAATTGCCTAACCTGTAGTTCCATATATACCCCTTCTTAACAGAAAAATCCACAGATTTTGCAACCTCCCAAGTCAATACCACATGATCGCTTTCACCAATTGGAGGTAACAAGGACACCTTACTTATGCATATAACTTCTGAACCAAAAACCAGGTCCAATACTCTTACATCGTGTGTCCCTTCAGTTATGTGCTGTTTCAAGTAATTATCTTGTAGTAGATGTATGAACTTCGTTTCCTTTTTGCTATGCGATATTAACTCCTTCTTCCAATTGATATCTCCATAATTAAAATCCCCCACAATAATCACTAAACCTGCACTCATTACACTAATTTGCTGATGCATGAATTCAGTATCTCCCCCTGTACTCCCTGGCCTATAGCAGCATCCAACTCTATATTTGGTTGCATTGGTCACTATTTAACACCAGACCACCTCAAATGAACTCTCATTCACATGTCTATCATCTTGATATACTACTTCTTTGACTGCAACACATCAACTGTCATCAACAGTATGCCTCCCCCTGTTCTATCTTCTCTATCCTCCCTGAAAATGCTGTACCCATCACATTCAATTCCAGTGACCACATCTTCTACTGGCAACCAACTTTCACTAATGCCTACAACTTTTGGTGAGATTGCATTGAATAATGCCAAAAATTCTCTCTCTTATTTCAAATACTTCTTGCATTGGTATACAAAAATTGCAGATTTCCTCTAGATCTTGTACCGGCTTTAGAACTGATATATAAGTCATTAATTTTAGTAGTTACATGCCGATTTTTATCCCCTCTCTTCTGCAATTTATTCTGCGAATAAGGATCAATAAATATACAATCAATGTTAAAGTTTCTCTCTCCTACACTCAACCTTTTCAATATTAGTTTCCCTGCCCAATTACTTCAACTTGTTCAGAAAACGGTAACTTCTTCAATCGTTTATGTCCTTCCATGTTCAGATGCAGTCCATCTCTAGCACACAACTGTATTTTTCCTTCAAACACACTCCAAATATCAACAAATTCCAGACCTCTTTTTTTGCACATTCTTGCAATCATATCATTCATTATCATTGCTAGTCTACTTAACTCGTAATTGTCAAAACGAGGCAGCACGCATACTATCCTCCCATTGACACTTTTCCTCTTCACAGTATCTAGCAATGTTCTTAAATCTTTTGCTACCCAATTTATTCCACCACTCAGGTCATTTGTACCCACCATAACTATCATCTTGTCTGCTTCATGCCCTCTCTTTATTGCTAAAGCCACTCTTTCTATTGTCCCACCAGCCAAGCACTCCTCATGCATACCACTCTCCATACCCTTAATCATAGAATCACCATATATCTTACCACTCTTAACTTCATTCAAGTCCACACAAGTGTCACTCATGGACTCATTTTCTACTCTATTCAGCATGATTCTCCCAGTTTAATTACTCAACGCTCTATTACTTACTCCCCCACTCTCAAGACATCTCGTTTCTTCTAGGCTACTTGTGGTTTTATTTTGTTGACTCCCAATCACTCCCATACTATTTATTACTGCATCATTCACCATAGACTCACCCATACATAATCCTGATCTAGTTACTTTGGCTAACGTAATTTCTATAGTCCTCATTTCTCTGTTTAACTCATTAAACTCAGTTTTAACTTCCAGTATCTCCTTACTGAGCACTTCCAATTCCTCATGCAGAAGATGGTCATTTTTCATTTTCATGAACTTCCGCCGAAGTTCTTTCGCTACGGTCCAATGTCAGCTTCCATTCCAAAACACTCAAGCCTATCCCAACACTTCTCACATACATCGACATTTTGTTCTTCTCATTTAGCCAGACCGACCAGAGATCCTTCACATTCTTCGGCGCATACATGTAGCAGTTCCTGCAACACATCCATTGCGAAAAATCGAACACTGAGCCAGCCTTTTGTGTAGAAATCCTGCATGCCGCTGATGCACGTTTCTTGTTGGACGCCATCTTTACACGTTGAAGTAGTGAAACAAACGGCAGCGAAAACACAATATATACAACACAGTTCCAAACAATAACACCACTGAAGGACACTTGTATCTAACCGATGCACAACTGCAGCACAATTTTAGTCTTTGAGAGCAACATTACCTGGGTGAATAAATATATTATTAAATATATAACAATTTTTATAAAAATGTTTGAAGAAAAATGCATAAAACCGTAGATCAGTGCAAGATACTATTGTAGATAAAAAAATAATAAAAAAAAGGGATTCTCTCACTGCTAGGTTGTTGTTGAATCGTGTTTGGTGCACTGATGTGCTTCAGAGATCATTGATTGACAGTAGCAGGCAATTAAATTCATAGCCTGGATTCACATGAGAGCATATGCTGCGCATTACATGAACAGCTAGTAGCCAATAGAATTCAATTTCTTCGGCACGTTACCAGCAGTGTGCTATAAATTAACAATGAAAGCATAAATATAGTTTGCGATTTATTAGGATCGGATCTAACATTGAAAGTGTGATATAAATTTTTATTATTGCAATTATATCATAGCAGGTCATTGCATCCAATGTAACTATAAATGTCGTATGAAAACGAATAAATCGATACTGTATTTACTCGAATATTACTTTCAATTTTTCCCCAAAAATTAAAGCTAAAAAATCGTGGTGCGAGATATATGCTCAGATTTTTGGAAACTAAAGTTTTCAGGAAAAAAGTGAAAATGGGGATGACTTACCAAGAATCTCCTATTCGTTATCGCTACTTTAGGTCTCAACAGCGGTTTCCTTGTGTGCATGTCCAAGTCATCTACCCAATTAGTGTCATTATCTTATCCATTATTCCAAGTAAAAATTACAAGTAATTTACAAGATTTTAGATACGTAATGAACAACCCTTCACGAATGACTAATGAGAAGTGAAAGGAGAGCATGAAATAAACAGCAATGGGAGGTCAATAGAGGTAAAGCAGCTATGAAAAGATGCATATGATTGGTGCAGTATTAACAAGATATTGCTTTACCAAAACACAAAGTCAAGCTGACAATTATTGAGTTGAACCACTAATTCTCTTCAACCAAATTCCATAATATCTAAAAACTGCCATAACAACATTCACTCTGTATGTCTTAATTTTAACACATTTAAGAATTTTATTGCCTCTTTGCATTTGAATTAGTGGGCACACTCACACACATCTAACTAAAAACAATAGTTTTTAATTAGATACTGTGTTTGCTGGTGCAACATATGGTTTTGCTTGAGTCTAAACAGCATGGTTAATCTGGGAGGGGACAGGTGATTCATTAGTTAGTGCTGTTTTTATCCCAATTCTCTCTAGTTGCACTAAAGAAATATACTACACATGTTGAGAAATATATTACAGACAGCAAATGTCTCTGACCATTATTCAGTGTTACAACAAAACTACTTGTTTTTCTTGCATGTGCAATATAGTTGCAGTTGGGGAGGGCATGTTGCTTACTACAGGTTGCAAGTTATCGCCACGAAGTGAAAGTGGTTAAACTTTATTTTCGTGTGTGCTGTATATGCAAAACCTTTTAATTTCGTTTTTTGTAAAGTAAAATCAGGTGTGCAAGTCATATGCGAGGGCGAGTTATATTTGAGTAAATACAGTATTTCTGTTTTATTATAAAGAGCAACCATCCTTTTTTTAAATGTTTCCTTGAGGCGTCGTGGGCCCCAAGAAATTGCTTTGTGGATCGCATGTGGCCCACAGGCCGCCAGTTTGACACCCCTGGTTTACATCATCATAGTTTCATTGGTTGCCAGCTTTTCACTCAGAATTTTATCAGATCTTAGAGATCAGTATGATTCATGGATAGTCCATATAAAACATACACATTAATTGTTTTAATAATGAATTAATTTTGCTAAAAAGACTCTCTTTAAATATTCATCAGTATAGCACAATTTTTAATCCATTATATTATTTCTTGTGCAATTTTAAAATTCATTGAAAAAGGCTTCCAAAAATGATGATTTCAAAATATTGATTTTCTAGGGACATATCATATTCCTGGGAAATATCATCAATGGAAATACTTCAGCAGGTAGGGAAGAATTCTATTCTATTCTATTTATTCCTGAAAATTCAATGAACATTTAAAACAAAATGTATGATATTAACTCCCTCTTTTCTCTGAACTCAACCTTTTATGTTAATTGTAAGTTGTCCAAAGTAACTTAACTATATTTATATATCATTCAATTATTTACACACACACACACACACACACAGGTAATGGACAAAAAATGAAAACTGTGACACGTTTCTATTAATATAATGTTGGCTTGCTGTAGGCATCTAATACAGCTTGTATACTTGTATACTATATAAGATGGATGGTTTGCATTTGAATGGATTCAGTGTAAGCAGACTTGAAAAAGAGTTGTTGAATGAAGTGGATGTGCAGAATCAGGGAAACTAGATTTATTAAGGGGTGGGGGAAGTAGATATGCAGACTTTAGGGAGGCAGTTGAGTGTATCAATGAGTATAATACCGAGCGAATAAGGACAACAAATCAGAATGGGATAGTTAGTATAAGGCATCAAGGTAGGGATGGGGCTAACGGAGGTCCTGTAATACAGGACCTCCCACGATGAGTCTTTTGACTCCATGGAGGCCTGAATAATAATAATAATAATAATATAGACCAGGAAATGGAAAAGATGGCGGAGATAGTATGCATAAGCAAATAGAAGAAATGAGTGGAAGGAGGGTAATTATTATTGGAGATTTCAACTATGGTAGCATTGATTGGAGGGAGGAGAGGACACATGGGAGGAAAGAATTGGATTTTATGCGGTTATTAAGGGATAACTATCTGTGACAGCATTAATGAAAAATACTAGGGGTCAGAGAGTGCTTGACCTAGTAATTGCATTTGAGGATTTGACTGTAACGAATATTACCACATTGCCACCAATTGGTGAGAGTGATCATAAAGTCATAACTTGGGAGGTGGCTAAAGGTGTGGAATTTAAAATTAAGACAAGGTACGTGTGGAATTATAGGGCTTGTAAGTATGATAAGCTTAGGGGTTTGATTGGTTCAGTGCCATGGCATGTAAAACTGCAAGGGCTGAATGTTGATAGTGCATGGGAGGTGGTTAGGAAGTGTTTGCAAGGCAATGGCTGACTGTATACCTACAGTCCGAATAATAAATCAAGTAGGGATTAAATGGATGAATAACACTATTAAGCTTGAGTTGCAAAAAAAGAAACAACTGTGGAGGGAATTTAAGGAGAAAGGTGACCTGCAGGCACATGAACGGTGTAAATCCCAGGCCAGAAGGGTAACAAGTGTGGTAAGAAAAGCAAAAGCGAATTATGAAAGAACATTAGCCATGCAAGCTAAAGAGAATCCCAAACAGTTTTTTTGATATGTTACAAGTAAAAGAAAAAATGTATATCGCACAATGATTTTAAAGAATGCCGATGGTAGGGAGGTAACCTAATGAGTGGATATAGTAGAATTACTGAGTGAGCGCTTTGCAAGAGTATATCATACTGGGGTGACATTGCAGAAATGGAAGAACCAACAGCTTTTACGGGAACTGTGGTGAATGAGGTGGAGGTGAATAGTCTATTACAAAACCTCAATGTCAATTCATCTGTGGGATTGGATGGTATACCAGCTCGAGTCGTACGAGAAGCAGCTATAGAATTGTCAGTGCCTTTGACCATTTTGTTTAATTTGACTCTCGGGTCTGAGTTAGTCCCAAGGGAGTGGAAAGAGGGGAAAATAGTTCCACTGCATAAAGGAGGTTCCAAGACTGCTGTTGAAAATTACCGACTGATCAGCATATCAATTGTTGTCAAGGTCTTGGAGAAAATAGTCAAGAGAAAAATACAGGATTGGATAGATGAAAATGGGATACTGTATCGGGGACAGCATGGTTTTGTGAAGGGTAGATCATGGCTCAGTAACTTATTCACGTTTTATAACACAGTAAAGACTGAACTGGATAAGGGTAATGGGTTTTCAGTGATTCTACTGGACCTTGCTATAGCCATTGAGAGGATACCACATGGAATTCTAATCAGTAAACTTCAGCATATGGGGATGGATATAAGGTTGGTGAGATGGATAGGAGGGTGGTTGATGGAGAGATATCAGAGAGTGGTTTATTCAGGTATAGAGTCCAAAAGACTGCCTGTGACTAGTGGTGTGCTGCAGGGTTCTGTTCTTGGACCACTACTTTTCAATTTGTTCATTAACGATATAGGAAAGGATCTGAGAGGAAGTGTTCACTTGTTTGCTGGTGATGCAAAGTTCGGTAGAGCAATAGTGAGTGCACAGGATGTCAAAATTTTGCAAGATGATTTGGATAGTTTGGAGGACTGGGTTAAGGAAAATGGATGTCAATTTAATGTAGCAAAGTGTAAGGTTATGCATTTTGGAGTGAAAAGATTAGCAGCAGTATATCACATTGGTGGAACCGTACTCCAGGAGATTTATGAGGCCAGGGATTTGGGAGTGTTGGTGGATAGGGAGTTGAAGTTTAGGGAGCAGATTGCAAAAGTGGCTAAATCAGCTCATCAAATCACTTGGCTTCTGCAAAATACTTTAACAAGCAGAGACAAACAGGTTATTGTTCCTCTGTATCGAGCCATGATAAAACCCCATCTAGATTACTGTGCCCAGATATGGGCGCCAGGGTTTCTTCTTGATGGGGAGGAGGTGGAGAGGATCCAGGGAAGAGTGACCAAGATAATAGTAGGACTATGGAATGAACCTTATGAGAACAGGTTGAATATTTGTTGGCTGCAGAAATTGGTTGATAGGCAAAATAGGGGTGATATGATTGAGACATTCAAATTACTGAAGGGTTTCTATAAGATTAATTCAGAAGATATTTTTGAGAATAGGGCTCGTAGTGGGAGGACTAGGGGCCATCCATGGAAGCTTGGTAAGAGTGTGGTTAGCAAGGTCGTTAGAGCTAGGTTTTTTACTTGGAGAGTGGTAAATGAGTGGAATAAGCTGCCAGAGTCTGTTGTGGGTGCCATGACTCTAAATGAGTTCAAGGTGAAGTATGATGGATACTGTGTGAATGTTGAATAGTTGTTCTTGACATAATGTTGGGCCTCTCTCGATGAGTCTAATGACTCCTTGGAGCTACCCATAATAATAATAATAATACTTTGAGAGAGAGAAGCTACTGTCAGTTCTTGGAGATGAACAGGAGGAATTTTACACCATTCGTCCAAGAGAAACTGGATCAATTTGTTCTTCATGGTGGGAAACATCACCTGAGAGTTCACCCCAAATTGTTCCATTAATAATCTATAGGAATCACTGGTGATAGGGATGGCTATGGCCAACACGACACCTCATCATCATCATGTCCTGCAAACCATTGATGATCAGATTTCCTCAATGAATGGGAGCATTATCCTGTTGAAGCATGATGGGCTGCATAGGAGAAAAGTGTGTCAACATGGGATGAGGATGATCACTTATGATTGAAAGATATTGTGCAGCATCCACTTTGCCATGCAGTGGAACAAGTGGACCCAAACCATATCATGAGAATGCATCCCAAACCATTAAATAACTACCAAAATCTTTCACAGTCAGAAACAAGCACTCTTGCTAGTAAGCTTCCATCAGCTGATCCCCCCCCCCCCCCCCCACACACATATTCGTTCATTTGCAGGAGAAAGTGTGAATGTGGATTCATCAGACCATATCATATGATATTTCTCCACGATTGTGTGGTCCACTGCCTGTGATCTTTGCACCATTATACATGATGACATGCATTGACAGAACTGATCAAAGTCTTGCAACATGATTGTGATATCCAACTCCATGTAGTTCCCAGGGTAGAGTTTTTGTTGAAATTGATTTCTCATAACTGGTGTTGAATTTTTCACACAATTACTCAGCAGTAGCCCAGCTATTTTTCACGCTACAGTACGCTAAAGCTCAAATGTCCCTCTCTTGCAGTAACCGCTTTTCATCCAATATTGCATTTTGCCAGTGCCAAATGCTGGTCTTGAAATTCACACTTGCTCTTGTTATCATTCAGGGAGTGAGAGGTGTGATTTATTTATTTATTTATGCTTATGGCTACATGAAACTTGTAAGTGAAGAGTACAATCACAATTTCCAGCAACAAATGATGAAAATCTTAACATATAAAAGTTCATTACATAAAAGGCACAACCAGCTTTCTAGTCTTTCCTTTTTTTTTTTTTTAAATAAAGCAAAAGTAACTTGTCATAATCAAGCCAGGGGCAATTATCGTCCTACTGTAACAAGTATGACAAGGCTGCATGTTCTCACAACACTTCACGACATAAATGTAGCTGTATCCTAGGTTTAATTAGAGAGCAGTTGTGTCTTGTCTGAGAAAACTTGATCCATTAGAGGGGGGCCCATTTAACATTACATCATCGTCTTCTAACATGAGGAGGAGTTCTGTTGATACCATGACGAGGACTATGAGAATGACTACGAGAATAACGTCTTTGTGGTGAGACGGGACTGTGAACTTCTGTTTCCTCCATAACCACCACCACACCAACTACAGGTCAAGGTCCAGGCTGGAAAGCCAATTCAAGGCCTCATCCGTCACTTTGTGGATGTCCTGTAGACCACCACCACCACTGTGAAATTGGCGCCTTGGGCAGTCGTACACAATATGAGTAATCGTCTGAGCCACGGGAAAACAATCACAATATGGGTGATCTGACAGCCCCCCTTTACGTAGAAGGTAGCAACATCTGCCCTGACTAGTTCTCATCCTGTTTATTGATGACCAAATCTTCCTAGGAAGATCAAAACCAGGCTGCAGAGCACAGGGATCTTCTACCAGGAAGCCATTTGTTGGTCGATTGTTGGACCAGTGTTCTCTCCATATGTCAGATGTTGATGGCAGCGGAGCTGAAGAGAGTTCTTCCATGGACCAAATAGGCTTTCTAGATTTGAGGCATAGACTAGGTGGGTTTATGAGAGTCTGATGTATGGGCAGGAGTGGGTTGCTCACTGCTTTATTAAATTCCTTAATCGAGGCTTGTCTTCTCTGTATGTGTGTGGTGGAGCAATGTTAGATAGAACAGGCAGCCAGGAGAGAAGGGTGCTTCTCACTGTCCCACTAATTGTGCCCATGGCAGAGTTTAGCTGGGTGTCTATAATGTTAGTGTGTGTACTTCTTTCCCAGACAGGGGCACAATATTCTGCTGCAGAGAATGCGAGGGCTAGTGCAGACGACCTTAGAACTTCTGCACCACCACCCCAGGTTGTTCCAGCAAGTTTTGAAATGACATTATTTCTGGTTTTAATTTTATTGGAGAGGTTGATGATGTACCTTTTATAGGTTAGGCTTTTGTCCAGGCTCTCCCCAAGGTATTTTGGGTGAGGCTCGTGTTCTACCATTTTTCCACAGAAAGAAAGATTGAGTTGTCGATTCGCCTCTGCATTGTACAGGTGGAATACTGAGGACACTGTTTTCATTGGATTTGGCTTCAAGTACCACTGCTTAAAGTACTCTTCCAGGGTGTTCAGGTCTGTATTCAAGGTTGATTCTAGGTCGATAAGGGAGGTGGATTGATGTAAGATCGCAAGGTCATTGGCATACATATACTTGCTTGATCTGGTATGAGGTAGATCATACACGTAGATGTTAAAAAGTATAGGGGATAACACAGAACCCTGAGGAAGACCGTTGTAAAGAAATCTGGGCCTGCTCTTTTTTTCAACAATATTGACCTGGATCTTTCTGTTGGAGAGAATAGAATCAAAAAGTTGGAAATTTTTTTACACTTTATAATATTTCCTAGTTTTAGGAGGAGGCCCCTGATCCAGACAGTGTCATAACAAGATGTTAGGTGAATGAAAGTGACTCCAGATTTAAGTTTCTTCTGGAAGCCTGCTTCAATTTGAGTTGTCAGGGCCAGGACCTGGTCCCAGCAACTTCTTCCTGGCCTGAAGCCAGCTTGTTCAGTCGGGAGTGCTCTTTCGATGAGGGGTGAAATTCTATTAAGGAGAATTCTTTCAAAGAGCTTAAAGGTGGTGCAAAGCAAGGAGATAGGTCGCAGATTTTTCACATCATTTGGATCTTTTCCTGGTTTGGGCATGGCAATTATTTTGGCTTCCTGCCACAGCTTTGGTAGTTTACCAGTCATGACAATTTCTGAGAAGAGGGCAGCCAGTCATGTTTGGCCATGTTGACCAAGATGTTTTAGGAACTCAGGGAATATACCATCCACTCCTGCAGCTTTGCCATTCTTGGCAAGTTTTAAGGCTATTTGTACCTCTTTCCGAGATACTGGGTGTATGAGTTCAGGAAGCTCGGGTTCCATTTTCAGGATTTGTCTGGTGGAAGCTTGTACAGCAATTTTTCTGGTAGAGCTGGGTTAGGGTTGCCAGCTATCCCGAATTAGGCAGGACATCCTGAATTTGAAGAAAATTTTCAGCATCCCGAATTACACCTAAGCGAGACAACTTATATATTTAAAATACAAATATTATTAAATCACTAATACCAGTACCAATGCATTCAATCGTTTAATTTTTTATAAGGTTAGAATTACATATTCTAACCTTATAAAAGTTAGAATTAGAATTAGAAATCTGGCTTTTTCATTTTATACATTTAGAGGAGAGGAAGACTTTCATATTCGATAAGTGTGTCCCTCTTTGGACTTACCAAAAGGTGGCCACCCTAGCTGGGATGAATCTTGGAGGTTTTCAATAATTGGTGAGCCATTTGGTCAGGAGTTTTCTCTGTTGTTTTGTAAGCTGTTGGCTCTGCTCCACCTAATTTTCTCAGAAGTGACTAGCTTCCCTGACTAGATGTGATGAAATCGAGTTCATTGATGGTTGAGATCCATCTGTCCTTTCTGTTTTTATCCAGGATTGATATGAGCTCCTTAGCAATAGTTGGATCTTCAGTTTCCTCATATATGGCTAGGAGTTCCTCACTTTCTCTACTCCAACATAGGATATATTGTTTTCTGCAGCCTCTAGGGATAGAGGCTTTTGCTGCAGATTTGAGTAGTTTAACAAATCTAGGATAGCGATTAGAAGTGGGAGGAATTGCTCTAATGGTTTGCTCGATTTGTTTCTGAAATGCAGTCCACTTGGACCTGTGGAGATTCCATCTAACGATTGGTGTTCTGCTGATGACTGGGATTGATGTTCCTAGCTCTATTAATGTAGGACAATGTTGACTGTTAGGAAATCTGTTAAGGATGGTTCTGGTTGATGGTAGAGGATGGTTTTTGGAGTCTTTAGTGACTGTGCACAGATCTGGAGTGTAGGTTCTGTTCCATCTGGCTGAGTAAAGAGTGTCGTCCTGTTTGGCATCATAATTCAAATACAAGTTATATGTATCCATGCAGTTAGCTAAATTATTACCATCCCAGTTGTGAGAGGAATAGCCCCACATGGTGTGATGGGAATTGAAGTTATCAACATAGATAAGGTTGGTCTATCTGATCAGGCCAGGTTGCGATTGAGGTTTGTAGACATTGTATATGGTGATATTTTGAACTTTAATACCTATGGAGTATTCTGTATCAGGAACACTTTGGGTTATATCCTTGAGACCAGGCCGGATATAGGTTGCTAGGCCATGCTTGAGGTGGCAGTTATAAGACACGAGAATGAGTTCTGGGATCTTTAGTCTATTGAGGGCTGTGTCAGGCACATGGGTTTCCTGGAGAGTCAAGACATCAATTGCTTTATCTTTGGCTATTTTGCCGATGATTTAGATAGCCCTGCTTAAGGGTCAAAGCTGTATAACTGAGAGGAGACCTCCACATAGCCTTTAAAGGAATGCGGAGAACCGACCAGGGCTTCTGACTTAATGTCCAATCCTCATCTTCTCGTGGTACACCCAGTTGGGTATCTACTTGGATACTGAACGGACGAGGATTGCCTGGCAATTTGGGATTTAGCCGACCAAACTGTATTCTTATTGGTTAAACCAAAATATAGAATGATGGTACAACATGACAAAATTTCATGCCGGCTGGGGCATCGCCAGGTTAAACAAGGCCCCCGTTGTTTTCGCCAGGGAACCAGGGCAAACAGCGAAAAGTCAGCTACTGGAACAAATCTGAAAATAAACCCCAACTCAACATCACCAGAGTTAAAGATCGGTACTATCAACATAAGAAGCATGAATGGCAAAGAAATGGAGCTAGCTGAGGAATTAGATAAGTACCAGATCGACATAATAGGGGTGACTGAAACAAAAAAGGCGAAAACTGGTGAGATCTTTCCGAGCAATAAATACAGAATGTTATATTCAGGCAATGACAATCAAGGAAAAGGAGTAGCCATAGTATTCAACACAAAATATGAGGCTAATCTTCTTGAATGGCAGTCAGTCTCAAGTAGAGTAATATGGGCAAATATGAGAATGGGGAACTGTACAATGAGACTTATTTGTGCCTATGGTCCCACAGAAGGTTCTACTAAGGTAGAAGTGGAGGAATTTTTTGAGGCTTTAGAAAAAGAAACTGACACAATGAAAAATGAAAAGTTGGTCCTTGTTGGGGATCTAAATAGCAGAGTAGGAAATGATTGTGAGACATGCAAAAATATTTTGGGAAAATTTGGAGAAAAGAGCAAAGCTAATAATAATGGCAAATATCTGTTGGATTTCTGCTCAGGACATGGACTGGTTATTACTAACACCATGTTCCAACATAAAAATGTGCACAAATTCACATGGAGAGAAGAGGCAAGGAATAAGAAAAGTCTCATTGACTATGTTATTGTTGATAGTGATGTTTTCTCCCTGGTGCAGGACACCAGAGTGTGCAGAGGATTTGAAATTGGAAGTGATCACTATTTAGTCTTGAGCAGGATAAAATTGAATTTCATATTGAAAAGAATAACATGTAAGAAAGTTTTAAAGCAAATTAAAGTTGAGCAGCTCTCAGATGTGAACTGTAGGCTAAAATACACAAAGATTATTGAAGAAAAAATGAAAGAGTTTGAGAACAGGAATCAAACCTTGGAGATTCAGTGGCAAACTCTGAAAAAAACATTGATTGATTCTTCCAGAGAGGCATATGGTGAGGTTATCTGTAAGGATAAAAAAAATCAGAACTCCCTGGTGGACACAGGAAGTTAAAGAGGCAGTGAAGGAAAAGAAGAAAGCATACCAAAAGTTCCTGTCAAATAAGTCAGCTTGTGCTCTTAGAGAATATAGAGACAAATGCAAGAATGCTAAACACTGTGTAAAACTAGCTAAACATAAGTCATGGGAGGGCTTTGGCAAGAATATAGAAAATAAATATCAAGAAGGTGGCAAAATATTCTGGAGGTTGTTGAAGAAGCTTAAGAATGGAGGAAAGTGTGCTGTAAAAGGAGTTAGAGATGATAAAGGCGACATGAAAACGGGAGAAAAAGATATCCTTGAAGTATGGAGTAATTACTTTGAAAAACTGCTAAATGAAACAAGCAGTGATGAGAGCACAGTGGTAAAAAACACTGACCAGGCATGCAGTCAGGAATACATATCCATACTAGAAGTAGAAAAAGCCATCAAAGGCTTGAAATGTGGAAAGGCAGCAGGAGTAGATGATATTCGACCTGAAATGCTGAAGTATGGTGGTGTAAGAGTCTTACAGTGGCTGCACTGCATAGTTCAGAAAGCCTGGACAGAGGGACGAATTCCCAATGACTGGAGTAGAGCTCTCATAGTACCCATATATAAAAAGGGAAATAAAACTGCATGTGAGAATTACAGAGGTATTTCCCTACTGAGTGTTCCTGGCAAGATCTATGCAAGTATACTTGACAAACGGTTGAGAAGAATTGTGGAAGAAAAGCTTGGTGAAGAACAAGCTGGATTCAGGCCAAATAGAGGCTGTCAGGATCAGATCTTCACTTTACGACAAACAGTCGAGAAAGCATGGGAATATAACAGAGATCTGTCTTTACGTTTTGTCGATCTGGAAAAGGCATATGACAAGGTGCCAAGAGAGAAGCTATTCAATACGCTGCAGTTATATGCTGTCAATGGGACATTATATCAAGCAATACTTAGTCTTTATTTGAGTTGTAAGTCAGCAGTTAGAATTGAAGGAAGTACAGGAAGATGGTTTAATGTTAAATCTGGTGTGAAACAAGGATGTACATTATCCCCTCTGTTATTCATTATCTATATGGATCACATTATGAAGGAAAGTGGTATTAAACATGATATCAAAATTGGAGATTTTAATGTTAGCTCTTTGCTTTATGCAGATGATGTTATACTTCTAAATAAATCTGCTACAAGTCTGCAAGATTCTCTGACTAAATTGAATAGCTGTTGTAATAGATATGGTATGAAGGTCAGCAATAAAAAGACAAAGACAATGAAAATAGGCAGAATCATTGAAAATGTCAACTGTGTTGTGAATGGAGAACTTGTGGAACAAGTAAAACATTTCAGCTATTTAGGCACGATTTTTACTGAAGATGGTAAATTAAATATAGAAATAGACAACAGAATCAGCAAAGCTGGTATGGTGGGAAGTCAATTGAATAAATTCATATGGAATAAGAGAGAAATTAGTCGGAACACTAAATTAGCTGTGTACAAGACAGTGTTCAAACCAGTTTTAACTTATGGATCTGAGAGCTGGGTCAGAAATAAAACACTTGACCAAAGACTAGAGACCACAGATATGAGAGTCCTGAGAAAGATTATAGGCATGAACAGATGGCATCAATGGCAATATCATATTAAAAACGAGGATATTAGGAAAGAACTTGACATTGTCAGCATCCAGGAATGCGTTAGCAGAGCTAATCTTAGGTGGTATGATCACTTAAACAGAATGGGCGAGGAAAGATTAGCAAAACAAGTGTTCTCTGCCATTGGCAACAAAACGACCCAGATGAAGACCAAGATATAGGTGGATTGATACGGTACAAAGTGCATTAGACGATAGAAATATAAGATCTGATAATGTTGGAGTCTTGACAAGTAACAGACTGATTTGGAGGAAAATTGTAAATAGGAAATTTATAATGATGTAATTTTTTTCATGTAGTACTATCATATCCTGTATACCCCATGTGAGGGTACATGGCAGGAATTTGATGATGATGATGATGATCTTGAGGTAGTGTTCATTTGGGGACTGTGACATTTTTTGAAGCTTGATCTCCGCCTGAACAAGCAATGCGATCCTTGTTATTCCGGGCGATGATCGAGCTGGCATGGAACGTTTTATGTTTTGTATTCTTCATAATTTTGAGTAGTCCAGGAGGCTTGGAAAACCTTTGGATGCTTTGTTTGAGACATTAGCTTCGTGTTTCCTGTGATTCATCTCTGGGACTTCTTTTGTCTGAAGCACCAACAATGTACCACAAGGCAACACTAGTGGCAAGGTGGGGGGGACATGGGAAGGCTGTCTCAATTCCCCCCAGAGGTATGATTGAAGTCTGTTGAAAGTTTATTTTTCCTTGGTTAGAGTATAATAAAATTAGTTTAATCCTTTATCCAAGTGTGAACAAACAAAGTTTGCACCTGAAAGTATCTTCAGGACTGAGGTAAGGTGGTACAACACCAGGTCAACTCGTTACAAAGGTGGAGCAAGCTACCAACACTCCTATCTCAGTATCTCCTATAATGCAAAACACATCTCCTTCCGGATATGTCTAATGTTATGCATTAATGGAAGGGCCACTACCCAGACTAGTTTCAACCTTTATTGAGGTCTCTACAGCGGGAGTCAGGCCCAAGTGGAGATACCAGGCAGAAGCATTAGCAGGTCATCTCTACTTATAGATAAAAAAACTGCTTTTCACTACCCTATTCATACCCTATTTATATGGTTTCCAGGGATGACCTCTGGTTCTCCCCTGATCTCCCACTGTTTTCTGCAGAATCTTTCCAACATTGATCCTATAACAATCCCTTACCAACTTGTAGGTCTCTATCATATTTCCCCTTTTATTCCTATCCACCAGACTCTGCACATTGCATCTTCTCAATTTTTCCTCATATTCGACATTCCAGAGGTTAGAAACTACATTAGTCAGTCACCTCTGGAACCTTTCCAGCATATCTTCATCCTTCTGAAAACCAGGCGACCAAATCTGGGGACAGTAGTCCATGTGTGGCCTAATCAAAGCTTTATACAGTGTGTCCTAAAATTCACGCAAGATTTAAATTTAGCACCATTTATGCGGTAAAGTGTTGCCAACGAGACAAAAAAGACAGCGTGACAGCTGACAGTTCAAGGTTATTAAAAATGGAGCGCTACATGAAAGAACAACGCATTTTCATTGTTGAGCAACAACAAGTGGATGCTTATTTTTCGAAAAAATCATCTTCAGCCATGAGGCTCATTTTCATCTTGATGGCTTCGTTAATCGACAAAATTGTCGCATTTGGGGTTCAGAAAATCCACGAGTGATTGTTGAGAAACAAATGCATCCACAACCGGATTTTGGGATGGAGACATCATTGGTCCATTCTTCTTCGAAAATGAGGCTGGTAAGGCAATAGCAGTTAATGGTGCTTGCTATCGCGACATGATAATCCAATTTTTTGTGCCTAAATTGCAAGATATGGATGTGGACGACATATAGTTTCAACAAGACGGTGCCACATGCCATACAGCCTGAGAAACAATTCAATTACTGCATGAGTCATTTCCTGGTCATGTAATTTCCTGTTTTGGTGATCAGAATTGGCCGTCCAGATCATGTGACTTAACGCCGTTTGACTTTGGGGTTTTTTGAAGTCTGAGGTTTATGCCAACAAGCCCAAGACCACCCACGCCTTGAAGGAGGAAATTGAGCGCTGTATCAACGAAATTCAGCCACATTTATGCAAAACGGTCATGGAAAATTCGACAAAAGAGTGCGTATGTGCCAGCAAAGCCGTGGAGGCCATTAACTGATATGCTATTCCATGCATAACCCTATACTGTATACTTTATGAATCAATAAGAAATTACAATTTTTAATTAAAAACCTGTGTTTTCTATCAAAATTACTCCTTGCATGAATTTTGGGACACCCTGTACAATGGAACAAGAAAATCCCTACTTCTACAAGTCAGTGTCCTCTGCATCATTCCCAGAAGCCATTTTGCCTTCACAGTTTTGGCAAATGTCATCTTCCTTATACCCTCTTTTACCTTGTGGTGTCGAGGGTCCATTGATCATCGGACCTCACTCCGTTTACAGGATAAGGTGGTCAGCCTTATGCCCCGGTGTATCCTATGGCCTGTAGTGTTGAGTTCTTAACGCCAGTTTGCCTGCTTTGCAGGATGAAAACCCCCAGAATAAACTGGAGAAAAAACCCTGCTGTCCACGCCCAAGACTGGCTAACTTGGCTATGGCTGAGGAAGATCCTTCAGCTCCTCACGTCACCGACGGGAATCGAACCTAGGACACTCCTTCCCCAGGCATATGGTTGCGAAGCGCATAGCCACTAGGCTAACCACACGGACTCAGTTTTGGCAATGTGTCCCCTAAATTTCAGATCCTTATCCACCCCAAGATCTCTTATTTCCTCCTCCTCTGACAACATATCCTCACTAAGCATAAATTCTGCATCCCATCTTTGTTTCCCAAATTTCAAAAACCTTACATTTTGCAACATTGAACTCGCATCCCTCATTCCCGTGCCCAATCACTCAATTTATTCAAGTCTTCTTGTAAGACCACAACATCTCTTTTCTGCTCTTCATGGTTCATCCCAACTTTGCATCATTTGCAAACAACTGAATATCTCCATCCATATCTTTGCCAATATCATTAATATATCAAACTGCAATTGAGGTTCTACCTCAGTTCCTTCGTGGTTGTTACAACTTTTCAGCACACCCTTGTGTGTGTGTCTGTATATATATATATATATATATATATAGGTAATGGACAAAAAACTGGAAACATTGAGCTATCTGAACATGTCATATCAGTGGTTGCAATGCCGATTCTATGCAGCACCAAATATAGATTTAATTGATATGAAAATGCACTCCTGACACGCCTAGTGATGTGTTTATAAAGCAAATGGATGATTCCATTCTAACATGCAATAAATGGCATGTTAGAATGGAATCCAGACAGGACCTCAATGACTTTGAAATGGATGTGATTGTTATAGCGAGGCTTGCAGGTCAATATGTGATCAGAACAGTTGAAATCACACATGTTCGTCAAGGAACAGTCTCTAAGGTTATGTCAGCATGGCCGTCAACAGGACAGACAACATCAGCAAAATGCAGGGTTAATTCTCTATGCTTGCTATGCAAGCCCATTAATTGAGAAAGAAGTAATATTTATTTGTTAATAAATGCATGCATTTATAAGCATTCCATTTAGGCTTTTATTTTTGTAGACAGAAGACATGTTAAGCTTGCGTGGCAATAATTGAGCTTTGCATTGTGTAACAAAAGCCGATGCTTGCTCGTCTAGTCAAAGCTACCTTGGCTTGCTCGTCTAGTCAAAGCTACCTTGGCTTGCTCGTCTAGTCAAAGCTACCTTTGCTTGCTCGGATGTTGGGAGCTTCCAGGTCCTCACAGCAGCACTGTGATTTCATGCGATTGCATAGCCATTTCACGTTGTCTCACTCTGTTGCTTAAACACAGACCATACAAAGTCTACGTAGCTCTAGTCAGTGAGCTTCAGCCAGCCTTTACAAGTGTGTGTGATGCTAGGGAAAATTAAGTTACAACCAACTTTTTATGACAATGTTACTGACCAGTTCACAAAGAAGAACTGTAGGGTAGGATTTGTATCCAAGTAGTTAAATTGAAAAAGATAGAATATCATTTGTAAAATAAATGTTGTATTTGTATGATTAAATGTGCATAAATTTCTAAATATATAGTTTTATATTTTTTATATTTTACATTTTATATGACGTGATTAGCTGTGTGTAAGACAAAAGGACCTCCTAGATGAGTCTAACAGATAAGCTTAGGCGTTGATGGTTATTCATGACTTATTTTTCACGGTATTAACAACGCCACAAACACTTTTATCAACAAGGATGTTTTATTAACGCTAATATTTCGCTGATTTTCAACTCAGCATCATCAGAGCACAACACACATGTAAACGCGACAGTGAGTGAGTGAAACAATATAATTGCAAAGGACAAAAGATCTAAAGTCCTATTTTTGGCGCCCTCTAACGAGAAAAAAAAAAGCAGCCGTTATCCAGGGATTTTTCTTAGGATAACCGTCTCCCAAATTTTTGGCAAATTAATGCAACCATATTTGTTAAGGTTGGGAGAATTCTTCAAAGCCATTGCTGACTCAAAAAATAATCTTTCAGATCTATAACGACTCCTAAATAGCACATTCGTTTTCCTCCATCTAATCCTGTGTGGAGTGTCCAAAGCGTGGTCTGCCAGTCCCGACTATAGGTTTACGACCACGTGGTCTCGTCGAAGTTGCGGTCGGGACTTCGTATGTTGGCACTGTTGTAGTAGTTCAAATTTTTTTAGGTGCTTGCTTTTAACTTTTGTGAATTCTTTTTTTGCTGCAACTTCGGAGATCTGCTGTAGGACAGTCCATATTTCAAGATTTAACACGTTTATTAGTTCTTGTTGTAGAGCTGTGATAGAGCTGTTTAGCTTACTAAGCTCTATGCGAGTAGCGGCGATTTGTTCTCGAAGAAGCGCTAAACTCGCCCATCGATAAATACGATGTGCCTTTGCCGATTGCAACTTTTCTTTGAATTTCAGAAAGGATGGAATAATATCGTTGTCGTGGCATCGTTTAAGGAAGGCTAACCGGTTCAATTTTCTGGACAATTTCAGTTTCAACTTACCGAACCGTCGCGCTTTGTAAACACAAAGCGCGACGGTTCGGTAAGTTGAAACTGAAAATGAAACTGTTGTAGTAGTTAAAAAAAAATTTGAACTACTACAACAGCGCCAACATACGAAGTCCCGACCGCAACTTCGACGAGACCACGTGGTCGTAAACCTATCGTCGGAAACACTCACTGAAGAAGCCAAGAACGCTCTCAGTTTAGGACATAACTTTGCCGTCGCGCCCAAACAAATTCCTAAACTCGAAATTATGATGAAAGTAGAACGGGGTATCCACGATCTTCCGCCAGCAATGGCCAATAACGTGCGACTAGACATAGCAAGTATTATAAACAAAACGAAGCCTCCAAAAAGTAATATACCACATAAGCAAATAACTGCCCTAAAAAAGTTATACAATAATAAAAATATTATTATTATTACAAAAGCCGATAAAGGAAATGCAACAGTTATCATGAATAAAGAAGAGTATAACAAAAAAATGCAAGATCTCATATGTAACAGTTCCACGTATCAAATTATACATCGAGACCCTACAATGTCGCATAAGAAAAAAGTCCGAAAATTACTAAAAAAAAGTGACATCATGGCCCAAAGAAATCATCAGGGGAAAATAAAACCAATTCATGTTAAAACACCCCGTATTTATGGATTACCAAAAATCCACAAAACTAATGTTCCCCTACGCCCCATAGTTGATAGCATAGATAGTCCCACATATAAACTGGCCCGGCATTTAGCTAAGTCGCTTGCCCCTCTTACTGGCAACTCCTCTACTTTTGTAAAAAATTCAATCCATTTCAAAACACTGGTTAAAAATCTAATCCTAAAAAATTCAGACATAATGGTTAGTTTCGATGTCACCTCCCTATTTACCAATGTACCACTTACAGACACTCTTGATTTAATCAAGTCTAAATTTCCCCCAGATATTTTTGAATTATTTCAATTTACCATGAATGCAGGTTACTTTACATGGGGGGGGGGAATTCTACAAACAAATTAATGGTACTGCTATGGGTTCCCCCCTCTCCCCCCCGTTAGCAAATTTTTACATGGAACACTGAAAACAAAGTACTTACCACAGCTACATACAAGCCACAAGTGTGGTTGCGCTATGTAGATGATGTATTTGCCATCTGGCCCCATGGACAAGACACTTTGGATGCTTTTGTCACCTACCTAAACAGCCAACACCCCAAAATTCACTTCACAGTAGAAAAAGAATCAAATAACTGTTTACCATTTCTTGACACATTAGTCACCCGCCTTTCAGATGGGTCACTATCTTTTTCTATTTACAGAAAGCCTACACACACAGGAAGATACCTACATAAACAATCACATCATCATCCAGTCCAACAGTACGGCATTTTAAAAACACTTACACACAGAGCCAGAGCCATTTGTTCTAATGATACAGCTCTGACCACTAAACTCCAGTACCTACGCCATACGTTCTTAGCCAACGGCTACAATCCCTACAAAATAGAAAAAATACTACATAGGCCCATTACTCGGCCTCCCCCTAATACACAAGAATACAACATGACCATTTCTATTCCCTATATCAGAGGTACATCGGAAAAGATAGCCAAAGTATTGTTGAAACATGGCCTTCGCACCACCTTCAAGCCTCATGTCAAGCTGGCAACTCTGATCCGCTCGCCAAAGGATAAACTTCACCCTTTAGCACACCCAGGAGTGTATGAAGTTCCATGTGACTGTGACTTGGCCTATTATGGGCAAACAGGTAGATCAGTGAACATCCGCCTGGAAGAACATGAAAGATACATTCGCTACTATTACTATGGCAAGTCGGGACTGGCAGACCACGCTTTGGACACTCCACACAGGATTAGATGGAGGAAAACGAATGTGCTATTTAGCAGTCGTTATAGATCTGAAAGATTATTTTTTGAGTCAGCAATGGCTTTGAAGAATTCTCCCAACCTTAACAAATATGGTTGCATTAATTTGCCAAAAATTTGGGAGACGGTTATCCTAAGAAAAACCCCTGGATAACGGCTGCTTTCTTTTTTTTTTTTTCTCCTTAGAGGGCGCCAAAAATAGGACTTTAGATCTTTTGTCCTTTGCAATTATATTGTTTCACTCACTCACTGTCGCGTTTACATGTGTGTTGTGCTCTGATGATGCTGAGTTGAAAATCAGCGAAATATTAGCGTTAATAAAACATCCTTGTTGATAAAAGTGTTTGTGGTGTTGTTAATACCGTGAAAAATAAGTCATGAACTCCTAGATGAGTCTTTAACTCCATGGGGGTCTTGGATAATAATAATAATAATAATAATAAATATCAGCTCCACACATTAACGTTCCCAAGACCTATGACATTACAGTGATCAAGGAGCTATAAGGAAGAAAAGAATTGCCAATGTGTTTCTTGAAGACTTGAGGATAACAATCATTTCATCCTATAACAAAATTACGAGTTTGGAGTTCAACTATATAAGGGTGTTAAGGAAAAGTGGAGCAGCACTCATGAAATACCTAGATACGACATAATGCTGCAACAGGGCAAGTATGGGAAAATTACTGGAGAGAGAGACATGGAGGAAGATGTCACCATTTAAGCAAACTACTCATGTCTGAATATGATCAAGCGTTCTGGAGTCTTAGATACACCACCCCAAATATGGAAACAGTATTTTAAGATTGGACAGATCTGTACTTTGTAAAGAGCCAGGGAGAAGTACTATCTGGAACAAAGGAATACCAAAATTTTTTGGAAGTGAAGGATTCTATGGACCTAATGTTCTTATACCAGGATTAGATTATGTGTAAGAGTTAACCTAAGAAGAGAAAATAGATTCTGTTGAGAAGAATGTTGTCAAACATGAGGGGAGGAGGCATAGTCTTTTTTCCTGCAAATGAGATAGGATTGCATTTTGGTGGAACTAAACTTCATCTCGTCTAAAATTGGCAAGGGGAACCAGGATTTAAGGCTCTGGTCAAAGAATATCATGAAGCGTGAATTACCTCAGCACTATAAGATTTTGGAAATGAAAGAGAAGAGTTATATTCTTGAGAGACACTTGTGACATGAAATTAAGAATTATCAACATGCTACCACAAGAATATTTTAATATTTGCCAAATACTTCAGTCTAATATTAACAGACTATCATCAGTGGCTTGATTGATAGGAACAGTTTTTACAAGGTGGAATACAAACAATTGATCATTCAAAAGTAGAACGAGCCGTGTGATGTTACATTGCTAAGCACTAAAGAGAGGTAAATTTCATCAGAGTGATGAATAAATTATAGGTATCAATTCACAATTTCATACAAGAATTTTAATTTATAAATTAAATTAAAGATAACAATAGACTAATGCAAGAACTAGAAGTTCTCAATTGAAAAAAAAAAACTTAGTGTGTTATCCAGATAAAACTTTCCAATATTCTTGTCAAGGATAGGCAATCATTTCGATTCAAGGTAGGGCATTGAAGTAAGGCCTCAGCACTCTCTTTGAATAGGCATTCAAATTTATAGCGACATCTGTGTAGAAGGCGAGTCCTGGAGACCAGAGAATGTTGTGGCTTGTCTCTATCTCGTGTTGCCCAATCCAGAATTATCGGATTTGTTATGAAGAATGTAGGATTGATGTTCTTTGTATTATTTTTCTGTAGAGCGTCTTGTTTGTCCAAAGTACGACGGATTGCAGTCACACGGAAATATCCACCTATTTCCCCTCTTCTAAAGATAAACACTCAACTATGTCGCTACCTGATGTATATCAAGTTCCGTGTGACTGCAATCTGTCATATTTTGGGCAAATCGGATGCTCTATTGAAAAAAGAATACAAGAATATCAATCCTACATTCTTCACAACAAATCCGATGTCTGGATTCGGCAACATTCCATGTTGCCGAATCCAGACTTATCAACTAACCAATCCACAACATTCTCTGGTCTCCAGGACTCACCTTCTACACAGATGTCGCAATAAATTCGAACGCCTATTGAAAGAGAGTGCTGAATCCTTACTTCAAAGCCCTAACTTGAATTGAAATGATTGCCTATCCTTGTCAAAAATATGGAAAAGTTTAATCCGGATAACACACTTTTTTTTTTTTTCAATTGAGACCTAGTTCTTACATTAGTCTAATGTTATCTTTAATTGAATTTATAAATTAAGATTGTTGTATGAAATTGTGAATTGATACCTGTAAGGTATTCATCACTTCTTATTATTGTGCTATCTTCTATCAAAGGTCAGCAACCATCTTGGCGAACAAACTGCGGTCTTGTGCTAATCTGAGCAGTTGTGCACTGCTCTTTCCTGTCCACTTCTTGATGTTGTCAAACCATGATATTCTTTTTCTTCCTCTAGTTCCTTTGCCATCAATTCTTCCTACCAAAATAGTTTGTAGAAGTTGGTATTTGCTGTTTCATCACTTGCTAGCAAAATAAATAATGGAAAATTTTAAAGAACAGGAGTGAAAGACCCAATTTCACCACTCCCACACAGGAAGTGCCCAGATATTGGTATGTAACTTTGCATATCTAGGTATGGCTTGAGCAATGCCCCCTTGCAAGCTGCTATAATTGGACTCCCTCCAGGCACAACCTGGCAATGACATCAGCAATAGGATTATTCAACATTTGATTGTGAAGCCTCCCAAAAGGTTGCCAACAGGTTCTGTACCATCAAATGGAGGAGGTAATGGTTCCATATAACCATGTAATTATGATGTGAAGAAATTATGAAAAAGGGAGGGCATCATCTCCACTGCATCACCCTATAATGAAATGGAAAGGATGGAAACCAGAAATCCTCCTAGAGATGAAACATGGTAAAGGTCCCTTCACACCTCCAGCAAGTAGGTCAATGTCTCTCCAGGTGATGAAAGACATCTGCCACCAAGCGGTCTGGTTGGTATTTCCTCCAGATAAGGAAGGTATGGTTGTTGCATCAATATTGGAATGTAACTTTGCATTCGTAAAAGAAATTAAATTTATTAGCTGTAAAATTTTTGCCTCTGTATGATAGGTATCCTCAGTATATTGTTAATGGAACACAATATAAAATTACAATTAAAGAATCATTTTCAAAAAGTACAACTATAACATTAATAGGACAATATTTAGTCAGTAAAATCCCAATTATTTTAAAAACGTTACGTTAATATAATAATCAAGAATTTGCATAAAAATCATGGAATATATTCCCGTAAAGGGGATAAATGAACAGTGGCTTACCCAGGATTTATTTTTTTATTTTTTGGTGGGGGGGGGACGAGTTGAATGGATAAAAATATTTTTAATGCAGTGAATTTGCATTAAAAATAATTTTTATCCGTTCAACAAAAATTCGTTAAATTTCATCTATTAAATAAAATTCATTAGGTAATTATAAAAATTTATTTAAAGAAAAAAATCCAGTTTTCTTTTCTTTTTACAAAGCTCTTGAATTATTTCAGTCGTGGTTACATTAATTTCTCTGTGTATATACAGCAAAGCCAGTCTGTTTAATCGTGATTGTGCCATGGTAGATCTTAAATAGGTTTTTAAAAGGCATAAGTTAGAAAATGACCTTTGAAAAAATCAAAGATGCTTGTTGTTACCGGAAACATTGCAAATATTTTTAATAAGTTATAGATGTTAGGATATATCATTTTGTCACACTTTGAGACTGCATCAATGACATTTTTGCATAGAGCTATTGCAAACGGTTTTTCAAATTTCTTATACCACAACTTGAATTCAGCGTTCAAGATTGCTGGATTTGTATAAGGCAAATCACTGGCATAAAATTAACACAACTAACGAAAATCTTCCATTGCACTTGCTGTTGGAGCACCTTTTCCATTTGGTAGAAGAGAAAAAAAAATTTTCAAACTGTTGCGGTGCCGAGTGAAATGTTCATGAAGTTGAGTCAATATTTGATCAATAAATGGAATGAAAATAGTTCTCCTGAAATAGTCTTCTACAGAATCGGCTGGGACATTGGACCTTAATGTTTGTTTTGATGTAGTCCTTGGCTTTTCAATGTCAATATTAAAATTACTGGCTTTTATACATACTTCATCGTAAATATCTGTAAATGAAAAATCTGGTGTTTCACGAATTTTTTATTTAATTGAGCCACAACATCATCAACAAAATTTAGGGCAATTAAGAGGTCACTGTCAGATTTATGCATTATTTTAGACAATGGTAAGGTGTGCGCAAATATTTTTTGCATGCTAAATAAAGATATTATAAAACCAAATTCACACAATGAATTATTCAAAAGTTTTGCTTTAGAGGACGAGTCTTTGTCTTCCCAAGAAATTATTATTTCAAGACTATGAATCACTGCATCATATAATTCCACCATGGTAATGATGGTTTTAGGGCAAACTTGACATAGTTTCTGTCTCTTAGTATCCAGTCTATATTTATCAGTGTTGTCAACAACAATGTCCTGTCTCTTAGAGGTGTTGAAGAAATTGTGTATCTTTTCAATTATGCCAATGCAATTTCTTATTTCAGTCACAGATACAGCATTTCCAATTGCCAAATTCAAACTATGTGATGCACAATGAGATTGGACACCATTAAACTTTTTGCTCATTGTTGCAGCACAGTCGTAACCTTGCCCACGTAAATATGACAAATCGATGCCATAATTATTTAAGCTCTCTAATATTTTGTCGGATAAGTTTTTTCTTGTAGTGCTTGTTACAGGAACAAATTGTAAAAATTATTCACAAACTTTGTTGTCATTATCTTCATCTATGCCGGCCTGGTTGGCTGAGTGGTTAGCATATTCACTCTCCAGCCAAAAGGCTGCTGGTTCGAATCCCACCATGGGCATGGATGTATGATTGTATGTGAAAGTACTAGTGGTGGTGGTGCGGTAGATGGCATTGGTGTTAGGTGATGAAGGTTGGTGGAGTAGTGAGATGCAGAGTTGTAGAGTAGATGCCCTCCCTCAATGAGTCTTTGGACTTCCTGGAGGTGTGATGAAATAATAATATTAATAATAATAATATACCTGGCACACAAGGAGAGATGTTCAGTGGTAGAAATGTCACAAGTTTCATTGGCAAGAATTGAAAAAAATTTTGCCAAATTAATTTTTTCGATGAGATGATTTCATTACATGCATTTATAATTTGATTTTTTATGTTCCAGCTAATGTAGGTAGCTTTTTTGGTAGAATGTTTAAAATGTTCAGCCAAGTTTTTGTCGCCCACATTGGCGATCGGCTCCATTCAAATGAAAATTCTCCATAATTACGATGTCCTCTCAAGGATATATTTTGCCAACCACATAAAATTACTGTTTTTATAATCAGCTCTAATCATTTCCAATTAACTGCAGCTTGTGATGCACTATCTACATCAAGCTGTCGATTGATTGGAAGACATTTTCCATCTTGAATATTGTTCAGTCTTTCGTAAGTCATAACAGCCGTTATATGATATTTTATTATTTGATAATTATTAAATTTCTCAATGGCTTTCTTACAATTATTATAACCTTGGGTAACTAACTGCCCAGGTACTTAAGATTTAGATTTTCCAACATTAGCAGGTGTAAAAAACACGCAATATTTACAATAAGCACTATTTTGAACTTGAGAGTACACAAGCCATGTAAATGTTTCCAACCATGCGTATTGAAAACAAGCTGTGAATTGCAGTACAGGTCGCAGGAAAATTAGAATTTGGTTCTGGTTTCCACAACTTTTTCACAATACCTAAATTATCGTTAGAATTAAATGTTTGTTCTTTCAAAAATGCAATGTCATAAGAATTATTATTAACTTAGGAAGTACCTTCTTCTGGATAATTCAATGGTTTTGTCATACCTACGACTGGTGAAACTGAATCCAAATCGGTATTGACAATATTAATAGCAACAACATTGCAACTAACATTTCAATCATCCTTTTTTGGTTTTTTGAAATAGTTCAATAAAATACTCTGCGTACGTTTTGCAGACATAATTTGAAGCACAAAATCCAAAAAAACAAAATAAAATCTTTTACAAATTTAACTTTAAAATTTTAACTTTAACTTAACTTCAATGTTATTGAAGTATTTACATATGGTAAGCTCTTCGGAGATGGAAAGAAGTTTCAAGTTCAAGACATACTTTTCAACAAACTCAATACAAAATAGCACAGAATATGAGCGTATTGCACATGACCTATGACTGAGCATCTGCAGTGATTCGCCAATATATGATACCCGTGATCCTCTCTGACCCGGCTCGGACAGCTATAGAACAGTGTTTCTCACCCTTTCTAACCCCAAGGACAAGTAAAATGCCTAAAACAATTCTATGAACCACTAAGTTATGTAATTTGTTTAAAAACGTATGTGAGGATTACCAACATTTGGAAAAAACTGTGCCATTTAAAACATAATAAATCTAAAAGCATTTTTTGAATCTATATGGAAACATAATTAACTTGCAAGTGTTGTCAGAAAAAGTGATGAGTCATCCCTTTTTCCCACCCAACGTTACGTTACCTCAGACGGAAGGGATAAGGACATGCTTATGCCTCCTGATGGGAAATGCACCGAGTAATGTCAAAAGAAAATGTAAATAACCAAATGTGTAAATTCTAAACAGTGTCAAGATAGCCCAAAATTTATTGAGATAGTAATTGTGAATGAATTATAGTAGAAAGTCATGTAGTATTATCAAGTAAATATGTATAAGCTAAGTACGAGTATTAAAGCATGTGATCTGGAGGATCAGAGTGAGTGATTAGATTAGAGCGAATGGATTGTGGAGGCAGATCTTAGTTCAGCAGTTCAATCGGAGTTACTACTGTACCGTAGGTTCGTGCTCGATAAACAGAGCAGGTAAGACCTTTAGTTCTATTACGTTTTCATAAGCCTAGCCATGGATAAGTCCTTCGACGATCTCAATTTCCAGGAACTTCTGACGCTATTCAGGGAGTTAGGCAACTTGCTACACAAAAAATGGCCAGATAAAATCGGAGCACACCAGATCCTTGAAGCGGAGACAGAGGATACCCATCCCTTTAAACTTCCTCACCCTTCACATGACAACTCCTGCGAGCCAGCAATAACTACTGAAGACATCTCTCCTTCAAACTCCAGTAGCTTTCAGGAAGTTAAACGGAAGAAGAGAAAGAAAAAATCCCCTGCAACAGATCCTGAAATAATACCTCAGACGTCGGAAACTACAGCTCCAATGGATACATCAGCGCTAGCTGATGAAAGAACAGGGACTTTGACACAGCCCAAAGAGAGGATTCCGCCAGTAATCTTGAGAGCTAAAGAAAACTGGTCGTCACTTGCAGAGACGATGAAGAACAATAACATCAAGTTCTCATCAGCTAAAAACACCGACGATGGAGTCCGCATACAGCCCGAAGGAGAAACGGACTACCGCCAGCTCACCAGACTTATGGATGAACAGAAAGTCCCATATCACACCTACCAACTGAAAAGCGAAAAAAACCTTAAGGTAGTCATCAGAGGTCTGGCAGAAACCATAACAACTGATGAAATAGCTACTGACCTCAGATCACAAGGTCTTGAACCAATTAAGATCTCGCGCATGTACCGCGCAGACAAGCGCCCCATGCCTCTGGTCTTAGTGGAGATCAGTAAAGACCACAGAGCAATTTACGACCTTACTATAGTCTGCAACTTAGTCATCAAGACCGAACCACTCAGAAGAAAGGCATCCGCCGGTCAATGCCACCGCTGCCAAAAATTTGGGCATGCACAAACGTTATGTAAAGCAGATTACAAGTGTGTAAAGTGTGGTGACAACCATCCCTCGCACACTTGCACAAAATCATCGTCTACACCTGCTAAATGTGCGAATTGTGGCGGCCCCCCATCCAGCAAATTTTAAAGGCTGCTCAATTCACCCATCTAACCAACGGAAGACTAGAGCGGCGTTGGCTCCGCCCACTGAGATTCAAGACACGAAACCTTCGCCGGAAGTCACAGTGCGGAGTGTTCCCGCCGATAAAACATACGCTTCTGCGGTCTCTCCGCGGATTTTACCCGTAGCCTCGACAGATTACAATGAAAATTCTGCACAGATTCTTGCTGCCTCACTTGGGGAGATGCTAATAGCCTTTAGCAAGATGAACCCCAGCCAAGCCGACACTAAGAAATTCCTCAGGAATGCTCAAGTCATCTTCTCCATGATCACCCAATGACCTGCTCTAATGCATCTCGATGCTGATATCCCAGATATTTCCACATTGCTTCGTAACACTACCGCTACTTTTTCACCTAAGCAGCTTCTCATTCCGAGCAACTCATTCAGGAGTTTCCTAAGCGCCCGAAAGCTGCACTACCTTTCGGCTCAGGCGCTTCCGCATTGCCCTAATCAGGGTGAGCCGAGTGCTCGCTAACCTTTACAATAAGTCTTTTTCATACCGATGACGGGATCAGAATCCACGGGATTGACATCCATCAAGCCACAGAAGTTAACAGTTAACAGAATCGCTCTCTTTTCTCTCTTATCTCTTATCTCCGATCTCTGATCGCTTGTGTCTCGTCTCCGAGTTTCGTCGGTGCCAAGTTTCCCGTAGGAGAGCTATGTAGAGCTTGCTGCCACGTGTAGCAAGTATCTCCCCTTGCTATGCATGTTACATCGGTCAAAGCTGCAACTACAATGTGTTCAAACACATTAGGAGAAAGAGCCGCTGATGAAATCCACGTCAGCGTACAGGTTTGTGCATGAGTGTTTTCGGTTCGTGTAGAACAAAGGAACAAAGCCCGCCATCAGAGGAGGTACAGTGAACAGATCAGAATACCTAGTCAAAGCAAGAAAGTAAGCGAAGATTTTCTTATATTAGTGTAGGATTAAAGTATCCATGGAGTAAAGAAATAGAAGTTAAGAACACACGCTATTTACGTGTTGTGCCACAAGAACAGTCTGCAATTTGGACACTTGTGTCTACTGTTAAGAAGAAAACATATTAGACTCCAGCCGAACAGGAGGCCGAGCTCCAAACTGTTTAAGTGATTTAAGAAAAGTAATGTCATACGTTTAGAAAGTAGTTAAGTGTTAACAGATATTTTGGAGGAGAGAATTAAGTAGAAATAAGTACTATTGTCCTAGAGAATTACATGTCAGATTTTTTGAATTGTCTAATGTTTATATGTAATGTTTCATGTATGATATTATCAGGTAACTTAATTGTGAGAGTCTGAGGATAGATATATGTACAGAAGTGAGGAATTCATGTCTAGTAAGAGATCATAGTGCAGAAGTTTAAATGTGTTTAATTAAGTAAGGGGAACCCAGACTCTTTTAAGGTTAAGAATTTAAATAACATGTATTTGTGAAATAATAAATGTGTTTCTTTTTACATAATCAATTGAGTTTGTCATATCTTCTGCGGATTTGAATTACCGTTTGGAAAATTTCTTACCTTGCATTTAAAAGGGGAAACCAATAGTGATATGAGAATAGGGACCACGACTGCATATCTTGATCCCTACAATTTTCTTTAAGTATTTTAGATAGAGCATCAGAATTTAGTTGCCGGCTGGCGCAGTCTTTAATCTATACAAATTTGTCGGCAACCGAAGTCTGATAGCAAGAGATACAAAGTTTATTGTTAAAAGTAAAAGTTAAGGTAAAGTAAAAAGAGAATTAAAGATAAAACAAACAAAAAAGGGGATATAACACAAGTAAACGATTAAAAGTGTATCATCATCAAGTTTTAATTTTTATTAAACAGATAAATAATATGATATAATTATTTACTATTTACTTTTCATGAGATGGATGAGTTTCTCGGCCTTGCAGAGTTGCTGGATATCTGGCTCACTATTGGTCAACTTCACTCGAAGATCGGCACACACACACACACACACACTAAGATGAATTCTGTATTTTGTTTTTATTTGAAGGAGCGATGAAAATCCTTTCTCACAAAGATAGATTGTAGAAAATTGTATGACGTTTTTTGATGCTTCTTCAGATTCAGGAAATTCACTTCTCAGTGAAGCCGAGATCCAGAATCGAGTCAAACCATGATCACGGAATTGCATTTTAAGCCCACTGTCACTTGAAAGCTCAATTAGCTGTTCTTTTTTTCAATAACGAAAGGTCATTCTCATGACTGCAAGCCTGAAATGGATCGTGAACCAACAGAAATTTCTTATAAAAGTTATTTAGAAATTATGTTTCCAAATTCTGTTTAAAAGTTTTCAGGTGGACACTAACGCTTTCCCAGTGGTTAAATTCTTAACTAATAAGTTTCAGGGCCCTATACAAAATAACCAATTGTGTTTACCTTTTGAATGCTATCCAGAGACGCTCCAAACCTCCCCGTCCCTTTCATCACACATTCATAATCAGGCTACTGTTCAAATTGATTTATATACACATTAAAAACTGTAAACAATTGTTGAATAATAACACAACAATGCAGGCATAATTACCGTAAATGGGAGAAAAGTCACAAAATAGAAAATGTTCCTACAAAATAGTAGGCAGTAGGTTGTGGGTATAGATGTAGATGATTGGTAGTAGAGGTTCTGTGTAGTAATTAAGACAGAGTGCTGTACAGTAGGTGTCCTCCCGCGATGAGTCTTCAGACTCCTTGGAGGTGTCACGAATAATAATAATAATAATAATAATAGTAATAATAATAATAAAATAACCAATTGTATTTACCTTTGAATGAGATCCACTGGTCAAGTGTCCAGCAAGTCAGCAAATCTTTCCTTTCGTTCGGCGTATTAATATTATTAAATTGCAATTGATGGGAATCCTGTGTTTCTGTGGATTCATTACAGACCTCTTTCTCTTCAGAAACTACACACAAACTGTCCTTACAAATTCGTTTTGTATTATCACTGTCACCCGAGCTATTTTTCAATTTAAAGAAGGTACCAAAGTACTTATCCATAATTGAAATACCATACTTACTCGAATATAACTTGCCATCGCGTATAACTCACACCCCCGATTTTACTTTTCGAAAAAAGAAATTAAAAAGTTTCGAATATACCTCGCATATGAAAAAAAGCTGAAACATGTTCAGAGCAGGGGATAGTAATTTGCTTCCCCTGTAAACAACACGCTCTCCCCAGTAGCCACTATATTGCAGACGCAAGAAAAACAGAGATAACTGGGATAAAAACGACATTAATTAATGAATCACATGTCCTTTCATACAGAAACTATGCTGTATGGACTCAAGCAAAACCATATGTTGCACCGGCAAACACGGTATCTAACTAAAAACTATCGTTATTATTTAGATGTGTGTGAGATGCCTGTCCCAAAGCAGCAATAAAGTTCAACTGAAGGTGTTAAAATTCGTAAATGTGTTAAAACTAAGAAATATATATATATAGTGAATGTTGTTATGGCAGTTTCACATATGGAGTTCGGTTGAAGAGAGTTAGCAATTCAACTCAACTGGTAGCTAGCTTGCTTTAATCTTTCAGTCACATGATTTCCTAAAAATGTATAAATACTGGGGTTAACTCACAATACACTTTGTCCAAATATTACTTAGTACTTCTGAAGATATACTGAGCCTTGGTTGAAGGAGGAAACCCTTCAACAATAAAAATCAATAAACAACAAGCAATTGTTTGAAATGTGGTCATGTGGACAACACGTGTTCACTTCAAATCTGAGCAAGGGAAAGCGGAAGCAATAAAACCATATTGTTGTTCATTTAACCTCTCTTTTATTACTAGTCATTCTATCGCTACAAATTAAAATAGTGGCAGAACGTTCATGGAATGAATGTTCCACGCTATGCCATTTTTACTAATTATATGAAGAGCCAAAGGCTTCAATTCAGTCAGTGACGTGAAATTATTTAAGTAAAGGGATATTACATACCATATTGTTTCATAGTGGAATAAGAAGCTCAAAAAGTTTCATGCCGAATATAGAGACTATATAAAGTTCAGTGAGACCAAGCATAAGCAAATACCTAGATAGTGCAACACTACATAATCCATATGGTAGTGCAACACCTGGGCAACTCATAGTAAGGGTGGAGCAAACTCCGATCACTTTTCTTGGTATTTACCCATAATGTGAAACCCAGCTCCTAGGAGCTGTATTATTGTTCTACGTTATGAGAGAAGGTCACTACCCAGACCAGTTTCAACCTTATGTATAGGTGAAGTGGACTCTAAAAATAAGACGACACCAAAAGATCGCCCAACTCAGCGTTGTTCCACTCGGTGACAGGCTCACCCTATCACTGAGAACTTCTCAGCATTGACTCTTCCCAGTGGCAGGTTCACCCCACCAAGCAGAGTCATAATCTCACCGATGGACCCACTCAGAGACAGACAGAAACCTACCTCCAAGCAGAGCCTCTCAAAGCCAGATCCGCCTCGCACCGGTTTCCACCCTCATTGGGGTCTCATCAGTGAGTAGGTAGACTGAGATAATACTAAATTTGCAGCGAACAGAACTTACATACCCTACTACAAGAATTGCCAAGAATGTGTCCTAATAAATTACTAAATATATGAAGAGCCAACGGCTTTAATTCGGCGACGTGAAATTATTTAAGTAAAGGGATATTACATCCCATATTGTTTCATAGCCGAATAAGAAACTCAAGAATTTCATGCCGAATATAGAAACTAAATAGAAAGTTCGGCGATTCCAAGCGTAAGCAAATACCTGGATAGTGCAACACTACATAATCCATATGGTAGTGCAACACCAGGGCAACTCATAGTAGTAAGGGTGAAGCATGGTCTACCTACTCACTGATGACACCTCAATAAAGGTTGAAACTGGTCTATAACCTTCTCTCATAATGTAGAACAATAATACAGCTTTTAGGAGCTGGGTTTCACATTATGGGAAAATACCAAGACCAATGATCGGAGCTTGTTCCACCCTTACTATGAGTTGAGGTTGCACTACTATATGGATTATGTAGTGTTGCACTATCCAGGTATTTGCTTACGCTTGGACTCGCCGAACTTTATATAGTTTCTATATTCGGCATGAAGCTCTTTGAGTTTCTTATTCGGCTATGAAACAATATGGGATGTAATATCCCTTTACTTAAATAATGTTATTTTTACTTTTTATTTTCCAAGTATCTGTTTTATTTCAATAATTTTTACTTACTTATTCAACTTTAATTTGTTCTGTTTGGATAATTAAAATATATAGATTTATTTGGTGAATTTAAGTCTGCCTGTGGACCACCTGTCCCATCGTCGCGGACCACAGGTTGAGAAACACTGCTATAGGGTACTTTCACCTTATGTGATCCCTAATTCATAAGCAGTATAGAAATAGAAGACATGACACAACATAAATAAAAAATGAATTTTAATTAGGAAAAGTATTCTGGAAAATGTTTTAGTATTTTTTAACTTTTTCTTCTGGTGCACCACTGTAACTGAAATTCATCAAATCTATTTAAGTTTGGTTAGTGTAAAAAAAGTCTGGCAACTCTATAAAAGTGCTCTATAAGGAATCTACTCAAATGTAAAAGCTTTTTTTTTTTTTCATGGCTGGATTTATCTAATTTTTTGTTCTTCACTATGGGATTCTGAAGATGTGCTAGACTGATCAAAATATGACAAACCACAGAAGCATGAGATCTGGTGCTTAAAGATAGTAGAGAAAGCTTGTCTTCATGTGAAGAAGGTAGAAATCTTCTAACAGGATGAACGGATACCGCAATGTTAACGACACTCAGGGCCATATGGATAAAATACACACAACTCATACACTTCATATTCATCATATATTTCAACATAATATCAATGGTATTACAATTTTAATATGTACTTCACATCCATAGTAACCTTGAAGTCTATAGATATCATGGCCAGTTGGATGGTTAAGAGGTTTTAGAACTTCGGCAATGTGTTCAGAAATCCCTTTAATCAGTGGCGGCCGGTGCAAAAATTTTAAGTGGGGGTGCTGCATATACAAAATAAAAAATAAATAAAAAAATAAAATTTTTTTTTTTTCCTAATCAGTAACCAATTTATTATTATTATTATTATTACCCCAAGACCTCATGGAGTCAGAGACTCATCTGGAAGTCCTTTTATCACACACACAGATCATACCATACCATGAACACATTCAAACTCCCTGCAGACAACACACTCTCAGGCAAGGCATTCCAATCATTTACAACTCTGAACGAAAAAAGCTGCCTCTCACTCCCCTACTCACACCCTCTTTATACAGTTTACAGGGATGACCTCTAGTTCTACCCCGATCTCCCACTATTTTCTGTAGAACTTCTCCAGCATTGATCCTATAACAACCGCTTACCAACTTGTATGTCTATGTCATATCTCCCCTGTTCCTCCTGTCCACCAAACTCTGCAAATTGCATCTTCTCAATCTTTCCTCATACTCGACATTCCATAGGTCAGAAACTACCTTTGTCATTCCCCTTTGGACCCTTTCCAACATCTCGTGATCCATCTGAAACCCCGGTAACCAATTTTTTGCACAATAGTCCATGTGTGGCCTAATCAAAGCCTTATACAAAAGAACAAGAATCTCCCTACTTCTACACGTCAGTGTCCTCCGCATCATTCCCAGAAGCCTTTGTTTTGTCTTCACAATTTTGGCTATGTGTCCCCTAAATTTTAGATCCTTATCCACTATCACCCCAAGATCTCTTATTTCTTCCACCTCCAACAATATATCATCAAGCATAAATATATCATCAGCAAGCATAAATTCTGCATCCCATCTTTGTTTTCCAAATTTTAAAACCTTACATTTTGCAACATTGAACTCACATCCCCATTTCCATGCCCAATCACTCAATTTATTCAAGTCTTCCTGCAAGGTCACAACATCTTCACTACTCTTCATGGTTCATCCCAACTTTGCATCATGTGCAAACAACTGAATATCTCCATCCAAATCTTCACCTATATCATTAATATACAAGATAAACAGCAAAGGACCTAAAACAGACCCCTGAGGCACTCCACTAGTGACATTCCTTTTCTTGGATATCGCTCCCCCATACACAACTCGTTGATACCTATCAGATAGCTAGTCTCAAATCCAATGCACCAATCTAATATCCAGCCCCATCTGCTTGTTTGACTGTCAGCATATCGTGATGAACTCTGTCAAAAGCTTTTGCAAAATCCAAGTATATTACTGTGTATCATTCTCCTCTGTCCAAGGAAGCAGTCACTTTATTGTAATAAGTAAGTAGATTACTAAAACATGACCTCCGTTTAGCAAATCAATGCTGTCCATCAAAGATTATACCATTGTTGTCAACCCAACTCTGGATCCTGGTTCTCACAAACTTCTCCAACAACTTAACTAGACCTGACACACAGATTGGCCTATAGTTTGATGGTTGAGCTCGATTATCTCCTTTATGAAGTGGTACAGTGTTTCCCTTTTTCCACTCCTTAGGGATTTGACCAAGTGCAAGACTCGTATTAAAAAAATATGTCAAGACAGGTGTCAACTCCATGGCACATTCCTTCAGAATACATGGTGATATATTATCAACTCCCACAGCCTTATTAACATATAGTTTACTCAACTACCCATACACCTCTTGCTCACTTACAATCTCCTCCCCATCATCTACTGCTCTCAATCTCTCCATGCAGTCACATTCACAAGATTGAAAGACCTGTATGAACTGCTTGTTAAGTATCTCCACCACACATTCAGCAACAGCTTTTTTATACCATTTTCTCCAATCAATGTCATCCTTCCATAATCATTCTTTCTTTTGCTGGCTACATATCGAAAGAACTCCTTAGGATTCTTTTTGGCTTCATTAGTTAACTGCTGTTCATACCTCTCTTTAGCTACCCTCACCAACCAAGTGACCCTCCTTGCCTGGTCTTTGTAGACCTCATGGAAGTGGTTATTTCCACTTTGCTTATGCTGCCTTCATAATGCCCTCTTTCTCTGTATATGCTTAATCTCTTCATTTATCCATCTCACAGCTTATTTAACCTTCTCACCCTTGGAATACATTAAGACATTGGATCTACTAGATAGTTTTTGAAAATCCCCCAAGCTGCACTGATCTCTTTTCCAGCTAATTCCTCATTCCATGTTACACCCACAAGCTGTCTCCTGAGCTCTTCATAATCATCCCACATATACCCTTTCCCACAGAGGTCCTCACACTGCTGGCTCCCAGGTAATCACCTCATGGTCATCTTACCAATTGGTGGATAATTTCACACCTCATTTATAATTACATCCTCTGATGAGATGACCAAATCCAAGGCCTTCAATCCTCGCGTTTTCTCTGTTACATACTGTCTGAGGTTGTTATCCCTAGAAAACTCAAGAAACTCATTTTCTTTACTTCCATTTGCTATCTCATCATTCCAGTCTATATTGCAGTCTATAATTAAAATTCCAGTCTATAATTAAAATCACCCATAATTATCACCCTTTTCTTATTTTCTTGGCGAATTTGATTATACATTACATTATCACCACCATCCACATTACCTGGTCTATAACAACATCCAACCAAGCATTTGATTCCATTCACCTCTATATCACACCATACTGCATCAAAACCACTGGCACTATTTCCCTCTTGCATCTCTACTTTATATGGCCATAACTCTTTCTCTATCATTAATAGCACTCCCCCTCTCCTCCCTTTTTACCTTTTCTATCCTCACAAAACACATGAAACACATCATACCCTTCCATCTCTATTCCTGTCAGGATGTCTTCCTCTTCCAACCATGTCTAACTTATTCCGACAATCTTTGGGTGAACAGACGCAATTAATGCAACCATTTGATCTTTGTATACAAACACAAGAGCTCATTTCTGGATCTACAGCTAGTTCCACTGATACCACTCACTCGATGTGATCTCTCCATGCTGGACTGGGGCCATTTCCCTTTCTGCTTCTTCATTTTAGAACCATTTTCAATTCCATCTGTTTCCTCTTGATTCCAGGTCATTCCATTCCTTTGTTCTCTATACATACTCTCACCTCCTCGCGGAGCATCCACCTTTCTCACACTGTGTACCCCTGTCAACCCTTAGTCTCCCTGTTTCCCTGCTCCTCCTCTTGCACACCCATTCTCTCATTTTCTATACTCATACCACTCATTCCTCATTCATAACCACCTCTTCAATCTCTACTGCCTTACACTTCTGCTCTTCCCACTTGACCTGATTCATTATATCTCACTCTACTCACTTTTCTACCTTCCAGCAGCAGTCTCTCCAAGTCACTCACACCATAACCACTCAAATGCAGCCCATCACTCCCATACAGCTCACTTCGTCCCTCAAACTCATTCCACACATTGACAAACAGTACTCCCATCTCCTCACACATCTCAGCCAGCATATCATTCGTAATCCTTGCTCTCCACCTCATCTCACCACATTCATACCTACGCAACACGCTGACCACCCTACCTGTCACACTATTCTCCTTTATCCTTCTAAGCATATCCTCTTGATATCCATTCTGACACTCTCTTTGTCCTCTGTGAAATCATTCATACTGATTAAAACCATTAACTTCTTTTCTCGCGCCCTCCTCATATCCAATGCCTCAATAACTCTACTCATTTTACCGTCTGCAAAACATACCTTATGCATCTTATCATCCAGAACACCTTTAATAATGGAGTCACCATACAACACCACTCGCTCATCTTTCATTAACTCTTTCTTGCCATCAT